>NW_007250986.1:362963-367895 GCF_000164805.1 Carlito syrichta | reverse complement strand
CCGTTCCCCCACCACCTAACTGTCCCCCTGCCACCTCACCACCCTCTGCCACCTCACCATCCTCCTGCCACCTCACCCCCCCTGCCGCCTCACCTCCTTGCCACCTCACTGCCCCTCCTTCCACCTTGCTGTTGGGAAGTTGAATGATCTCTTGGTGTCCTAGTTAGCTCCTGCGCACACCCAACCCTCCTCTGCTCACCCGTGAGCACAGTATTCCATGGAAAGTGGGAGCCCAGCTTCTATCCAAACCACACACTTTCCTCAGAGCGTCATGCCTACTGTTATCTCTGCTTAGAAACTCTTCCAGCCGGGCTCAGTGGCTCAGCCTGTAATCCTGCGCCTTTGGGAGGCTGAGGTGAATGGATTGCCTGAGCCCGCGGGTTCGAGACCCGCCTGGCAGGGAGACCTCATCTCTACAATATATCAAAAAAATCAGCCGGACGTGGTAGCACATGCCTGTAATTCCGGCTACTTGGAAGGCTGAGGCGGAAGGATGGCCGGAGCCCAGCAGGTCGAGGCTGCGGTGGCCGGGAGCGGCCACTGTACTCCAGTCTGGGTGACAGAGTGAGACTCCAACTCAAAAAAAAAAAGAAAGAAACTCTTTCCCTTGGTAAAGGCATGGCTGCTACCTCACTTCATACAGGTCTCTGCTCAAATGCCACCTCCTCCTAGAAGCCTTCTTTGACCGCCTCATCATTCTCTCTTCTCCTGCCTTCTATTTTCTTTATGGCACCTGGTATTACAAACCTTTTTTCTCTCTCCCACACAATGGGAGGGGCCAGGTCTTTGTCTGTTTTGTTCCTTGCCTGGAATGATGCCCAACACATAGTGAGAATAATGAATTCTTGTTGAGTGCATAAATGAAACAAAGAATTAGTGAACTGCAAGGATAATGAGTGGCTAAGAATAAATAGCAGATAAATTACAAAGAGGTCACCGGGGTTAAGAGACCCACTAACTCATCCAAAGCTTAAGGTTGCCAGCACTCCACTGTCATAAACACAATTTATATTGATTTCATTGGCCAGAATTATGTTAACCTGAACACTCAGAATGCACAAGGCCACGACATAAACAAAACAGTCACAGGGCAGCAGAGAAAGAAAATCAGCAGTGATTGAGACTGGCATCATTAGGGAGTGACAGCTGAGGATATTCCAGCAAAAAATGGGCCATGGAATTTGCAAAATCATATTGAAAACAGGATTTTAAGAGATGGAATTTGATGGTTGTTTTCTCTCCATTTTATTTTAATCACATGGGAACTTCCAGTGGGAGTAAGTGAAAGAACCCAGAATACTGAGAAATGAGGAGAAGGGCCATTTCAAGTTTCTGAAAGGTCATTTGTTATGGGATATCAAAGCAGTCTGATTATACTTTTCAGTCTTAAACTAATTTGTGTTATGGTGTCAATCATAATCAAATTATATACTATTTACTTCCAAACAGAAATAAAATGGAAAAAGCAGAATAAAGAGACAATTCCAAGTGCTTCCCAAAATTCCTGTCAGTTTCTTTGAAGCATCCTACAATTATGTAAACATATCAACAGGTTATTTAAAATTCATTCCTTGTAGAAAGCATTGTCTTGACTTTCTTGAGAAATGAAAAGAATTTTGAAATCAGAGTCAGCCAGTGAGTCCAGAAAGTTCTATGGGGGAGACAGTGAACACCTGAAGGGGTAGTGTAGGCCTATGTCCTGTCTTTCATATACACAGTGACCGTAGCAAGAATCCGGTAAAGCCACATCCCCAGGGACCCCACAGCTACTGCACTGACAGTTGATATATAACTGCACCAATGCACAATTTATCTTTATAAAACCTCCACTCATTCATAATATATGTCTGCTGGGGAATTTTATTTTCATGTTTATCACTTTTTACATTTCTTTGCCAAAGGGTTAAAAGTCTCTCCTTCTGATGGTACTATCTTGCTATCTATGGGGAAATGGTTTTTAAAAATAAATCAGAAACCAACCAACATCATTCTTCTCAGACCTGGAAATGACAATACAGAAATTCATATGGAAACATAGACAACCACGAATAGCCAAAACAATCCTTAGCAAAAGAAACAAAGCAGGAGGTATCACACGTCCAGGCTTCAAACTTTACTATAAGGCTACAGTAATCAAAACTGCCTGGTATTGGTACAAGAACAGGCACATAGACCAATGGAATAGGTTAGAGATTCTGGAAGCAAAGTCTCAATTCCTCAACCAACTCATCTTTGACAAAACCTCCAACAACAACCACTGCAGGGAGGAGAACCTATTCAGTAAATGGTGCTGGAAAAACTGACTGACCCCATGCAGAAGATTGAAATAGGACCCCTACCTATCACCATATACAAAAATTAATTCTAAATATATCAAAGACCTAAACATAAAACCTCAAACTACAAGAATCTTAGAAAATGCAGGAGTCACCCTTATGGAAATTGGAACTGGCAATCAATTCCTATTCAGAACCCTAAAGGCCAATACCCTTAAGAAATAAGATAGACAAGTGGGACCTCATCAAACTAACAAACTTCTGCAAAGCAAAAGAAACGATCAAGAGAGCAGGGAGATAGCCCACAGAATGGGACAAAATATTTGCCAAGGCCTAACATCTAGGATCTACAAGGAACTCAAACACACCAAAAGGAAAAAAACAAACAGCCCCTTTAAAAAGTGGACAAAAGACATGAATAAACACTTCTCAGAAGAAGATATACGGGCAGTAAACAGACACATGAAAAAGTGCTGAGCCTCACTCATCATCAGAGAAATGCAAGTCAAAACCACATTGAGATACCACCTAACCCCTGTAAGAACGGTCATCATTAATAAAACAAACAACAACAGATGCTGGTGAGGATGTGGAGAAAAAGGAACGCTTCTACACTGCTGGGGGGAACGCAAACTAGTGCAACCTCTTTGGAAGACAGTGTGGCAGTATCTGAAAGAACTAGAAATTGACCTTCCATATGACCCAGCAATTCCCCTATTGGGAATATACCCGGAGAAACTCAAATCATTCCACAAAAAAGATACCTGCACACGTATGTTTGTTGCAGCTCTAGTCACAATAGCAAAAACATGGAACCAACCAGGTGGCCCATCAAAGCTGGACTGGATAAAGAAAATGTGGTGCTTATACACAATGGAATATTATGCAGCCATAAAGAAGGACAAATATATGGACTTTGCAGCAACTTGGATGGACTTGGAGTCGATCGTAATCAGTGATGTGTCACAGAAACAAAGAACAGAGTGCCATTTGTTCTCACTCGTAAGCGCACCTTGAACAATTACAATACTGTACAGTTGAGGGAAACTGCTAGAGGAGGGAGGGACATACCTCATCAACAAGTGTACCTGCATAATCAATGTTTGTATACCTAACCCTGGATTGTACCCCACATCTTTATAATAAAAAAAAGAATTTAAAATAAATAAATAAATAAAAATCAGGAACTCAAATCATTCTACCAAAAAGATACCTACACACGCATGTTTATTGCAACACTATTCACAATAGTAGAAACATAGAACCAACCGTGCTGCCCACTGAAACTGGACTGGGCTTTAAAAATGTGGTACATATACATGATGGAATTTTACACAGCCATAAAGAAGGGGCAAACATATGGACTTCATAATAACTTGGATGGATTTGGAGTCTATCATACTCTGTGATCTACTACAGAAATAAAGAACTGAGTACTACATGTTCTCACTCATAAGCAGACCCAGAACATTTACCATAATACTATAAGAAAGGGATTGGCAGTAGTAGTGGGATACTGCTGGGGTGAGGGTGGAGGGGCACATAACATCAAAAAGCATATCTGATCTCAAACCAGGCAAAGTGGCTTTCAAATATCAACAATCCCCAGTCAGAAACATTTATATGTAATTATGGATTTATAACGAAAGCAGATGTAACAATACATGGATACATTATCTGACATGACAACTCCATGTGTAAGCACAGACCCTTTGTATGTAAGTATTAACAGCAGAACCTACCACTGGCAACTTCCAGGATCTGCATATTTTACAAAGTTTACTAAGAAAAGGAAGCAAAGTGGAGACCAAAAACCTCTATTGAAAGTTCCATATTATTTTCTGTCAGGATATGGCAACAGGATTAAAACTGCAAAGAAATAACATGTCGCTTTTGAAGTTATCAAAAAAAATCATGAATGTTCATAGTTACAGAACTGTCATTTAAAACAATGACCCAAATGGATGAGAAAAATAAAATTTGACAGTCCACTATTTTATCAAGTATATAAGAAAACTAAAGTGTTATTGCTGTTGTTTTACTAGTGGAGAAAGTATTAATCAGGTCTGGTAGATAAGCAGTGAAGATGCTGTTTTTAAAATTATAGGTAAACATATTCTTTGACATATAATTCCATTTCTAAGAACTGATTCTAACTTCCAAAATAGATTGAAGATTGATAAATAGATGATAGGTAGATAGATAATATATTGATGGGTGTGCATTATGTGTATGTGAGCCTGTGTGAATAGAGAGATGATAAATGATTCATATAAAACATGTGCATAACGATATAGCATAAGGATATTTATTGGATCATGTTTGTAGTTGCAAAACTATATAAGCAGCATAAGTAGACAAATGCAATGGAATGTTTAAATAAATAAAGTATAGTGCCTCCTTAACAAAATACAAGATCCTGTCTAAAAGATCCTCTTATTTCTGTCTTTAATTTGTCAGAATTGGGAACTGGCAAAAATTAGTTAGAAATCCAATGTCCACTTGTATACCTAATCTTGAATTGTACCCAACATCTTTAAAATAAAATGAAAATGAAAATAAATTAGTGAGAAATCATACACACACACATATTCACAAACTATGTCTTTTTTTTTTTTTTTAGTTGGAGTCTCACTCTGTTGCTCAGACTGGAGGG
>NW_007250986.1:298595-362943 GCF_000164805.1 Carlito syrichta | reverse complement strand
TGGCCACCGCAGCCTCAACCTGCTGGGCTCCGGCGATCCTTCTGCCTCAGCCTTCCAAGTAGCTGGAACTACAGGCGCGCGCTACCACGCCCGGCTTATTTTTTGATTTATTGTAGAGATGAGGTCTCGCCAAGTTGCCCAGGTGGGTCTCAAACCCGCAGGCTCAGGCAATTCGCTCACCTCGGCCTCCCAAAGCACTAAGATTACAGGCTGAGCCACCGAGCCCAGCCTAATTATGTTTTTAAAATGATCCTCAAGCCATTTGTTTTTAATGCTACAAACTATCGACTGGAAACTGAGAGTCAAAATTTGTGTTGCAGTATAAGTCTAAAAAAAAAAAATTCTTCTTAATCGTGCACTCAAAAATCCAGTGTGAAAACCAATTATGTTTGAGTGGCCTCTGTATAAACAAAAGAAAAAATAATGCTAAATATTTGCCATTTTGGAGTAAACTTTTTCTGCCTAAATCCCTATCTTCCTAAATAACTTTCAAATACATTTTTTGAACCCTCTGGCTCATAGTTGTTAATGTGAGACTGAACTTTGGAAGTGCCAAAGGAATAACAAAAAAGAATTATCCTGCATTTTAGCAATTGCCTGAAGTTAAATTTAATGAACTGAAAAAGGAAGGTTTCTGGAACATTAGGGAGAGCAGCTAGGAAGAAAAAAAAAGCCCCCTTTCTGTCTGCAGTGGTTGGTGCTTACCAGATAATGAGCAAATCGTTTGCAGCTCATCTGGACTTAGAAACACATAAAACATCAACTTGGAAGCACAGAGAACTGATAATTGTCTTTTTGATTAGATATCCAGCCTGAATTTTTGAGGCTAATAAAGTAGGTAGGGGAAAAAATTCTCAAAAAAAAAAAGGTACATCAAAAACCTGTGGTGGGGAAAAGTAGAACAAATGCTTATCTAAATAGATTATTCCTATTTATCTTCAGAAACACATTAGAACTTGGCTGTGAAGAACAACAATAAATACATGAGAGGCTTTTATTTTCCATTCAGGACTGGTTAGAGGAAGTTGAAACATACTAGAAGCCTTGTAGCAATGGCCAATCCAGGGGCAGATGTAATGAAAACATTACTTAGCATGTGAAAAAACTCAGCTATAACATTCCCCCAATGGCTTCACTAATATAACTTCTGGCAAACTATATTTATACTACAGTACAGAGGGAATGGCAGACGATTAAAACTCAGTTAATGAGATGCCTGAAACTTACTTGCAGATAGAGAAATATGGTGTAATTACTCACCGAATACAGGCAGTGGCATGTGGTGTGTGTCTCGTTAACCATTCATTCATTCAGCAATAGCAATTGAGAGTCTACTGCGTGCCAGGCACCATTCTAGACTTTGAAGGCATAATAGAAAAGAAAAAGAGACAAAACTTGCCTTCATGGAGGATACATTCTAAGGAAGTGAAAGAGACAATAAAGAAGTAAGAAAATGTAATATGCTAGTTGGTAGGAAATGCCATAGAGAAAAATAAAGTTGGGTAAAAATGAGAGGGAGTTCAAGAACAGGGAAGAATTTCTTCTGATATGGGCACATTGGAAAGAGATATGAAGGATGTGACAATTGAGAGAAGGAGGTGCCAAGCTGTGAGAATATGTGCAAAGACCACCAGGGGGCCATGATTTGCTTATTATAGGGTTATGTAACAAATTGAATGTGGATAAGAAAATCTGCCAAAGAATAATAGTGGGTTGTTCAATAAGGAACAATCTCCATCGTCTGCCTAGATATTGTGCAATAGGACAGTGCTTCAATCAGAAACTCCATAGAAAAAGATGGACCAGTCTAGAAAACTGAGATTTCAGTATCTGAGCCACTCCTACTTTCTATCACATAATGAATCTTCTCTGCATTTATTTTAGACATATCATAATGTTCCTGATGTATTGGGGGAAATGTTTTAAGTGTTAAAAGAAAAAAAAAAATGGTAATAGAGACCCTGTTAGAAACCCTGGGCAGAAAGAGTTTGAGAAATATTTTTAAATTACAGTATTCCATTTTGTTAATAAAGCAAAGATATGGACACATGCTTAAAAAATTTAGCAGTATAGATCAAGTCTTAAAATTGTTAATGCCCTTTGATCATTTAATTCCATCTCAGTAATCCCAAGTAAATAATTTAATATTGATAAAGTTTTCTGCACCTCACTGCAACATCACAGATAGTGGTTGAAAATATATGTTCAATCTTAGAAGGAAATATGCTATATTCATATAATGGAATGCTATACTGAGTTTCAATGTTATATTCATGAAGAATATTTGATATGGAAAAGGTTTATAATGTTTACCTAAAAGAAGCAGTATAAAAAATGTTGCACATGATAATACACACACACACACACATACACACACACACACACACACACACATATACACACACACACTTCAAAGTGTCCCCATACCATAAAGCAATGAATAAGGAAACTTCAAAAGAGAAGACCTGGGTTCAAGTTCACACTCATCACTTATCATCTAATGTCTGGGAACAAGTTCCTGAACTTCCCTATACTTTGACTTTCTCTTCTACATAAGGTGAAGAGAATAATACCACATCTGCCTTACTTACAAAATTATAAGTAAAAACAAATGAAATAATATGAATGCATTTAATATGCTTTATAAATGTTATTATGATTGGTGTAATCTTCCATTAAACATTTTAAAGCACTTTAATGTTACACAGAGTGTGAATTTAAAGAGTTTTAAGCTAAAATTGACATGGAAAAATCAGTATGGCAGACATGTAGTCTGTGGATTGGAGACTAGTTAGAAGACTACTGAATTGGTCCAAGAAAAATGAAATGAGAGCTGGACAAAGGAAGAATAATAGGAATGAGAAGAGTTTTTCATCAGGAAATGTTAATGAATTTGAATTGGTAACACTTAATACCTGTTGTTTTTAATTTCCTTTATTAACTCATTTGAAAGCACACATTCCCTTATATTTAAAAATTTTTTTTCAAAAAAATAAATGTTACAGTTAAAAAAATTAGTTCCTAGATAAGGTGTTAATTTAAATCTGTCTTTGCAACCACATAGTATACATTTCTCACTCATTCATTAATAAATATTTGTTGTATATCTAATATATGTCAGGCTACATGTTTGGCTCTGGAGACAGTAGCAGTGAGAAACCATAATTACTTTTTTAATGGGACTCAAGACACACAGAGAACCTTGTCAAGAGAAAGATTACTTGCAACAACAGAAAAGAACGGATCTCTGATAAAATGTTGATGCGATGTTAAAAATAAAATTGATGAAATATTTGCTTCTAATAAAATAAATTGGGAATATCAAAAAAGCATAAAGCTTAAAATTTGTTTCTGGTTCAAGCAGATAATAGGAAAAATATAAAATATATTTAAATAAAATATATATAGGATTTTAAAAGCACTATTCTATTATTGGATCCATTAAAATTCATTTTCAGTTTATAAATATCTAAAGTGAAAAAAATGCCAAAAACTCTTCTATGGACTCTTCATGTCTGTACAAGGAACTACAAAAAATTATTAGGTCAGATTATACTTTAAACTGGATAGTATAAAAAAATTAATTTTTTCAGAAGATGAGATAAAGTTTGAGTGAAATAAAAATTATTGGAATTTTAAATTTGTTAAAATTTGTTGTATCACCAAAATGAAATGAAAACTAGTCCTCACTGATCAATTGAAGAGCTTCTTATATTTATATATTATGACCTAGTTCTCTTGAGGCTTTGATTTGGTAAACTTAAAATTAAACCATGGTAGTCAATTGCAAAAAATCTTATGTTTGTCATAAGTTTCTCATAAAGATGTACTTTTTTTTTTAATCAATATTTTTTATTTTGATATTGTGAAATACAGTTAAGGGTTAGGTATACAAATATGCTTCATTCAGGCACCCTTGTTGATAAGAGGTGTCTCCCTGTCCCCAGACAGATATTGATTACCATTAATCCCACCTCCCTTCGCCCCCCATAATGGGTCTCTTATAATAGTGTTATGATAGATGTTCAAGGTCCACTATATGAGTGAGAACATGTGATACTCAGATCTTTGTTTCTGTGAGAGGTCACTCAGTATTATAGACTCTAGTTCTATCCAGGTTGCTGCAAAGTTCATGATTTTGTTCTTTTTTATGGTTGCATAGTATTCCATCATGTATATGTACCATATTTTTTAATCCAGTCCTCTTTTGATGGACAGCATGGTTGATCCCAGGTTCTTGCTGTTGTGAACAATGCTGTGATAAACATATGTGTGCAGGTATCTTTTTGATAGAGTGATTTGAGTTCTTCAGGGTATATTCCCAGTAGGGGAATCGCAGGGTCATATGGGAGGTTGATATTTAGAGCTATTAGGAATCGCCACACTGTTTTCCACAGAGGTTACACTAGTTTGCACTCCCACCAACAGTGTAGAAATGTTCTCTTTTCACCACACCCTCTCCAGCAACTGTTATTTTTTGAGTTATTGATAATTGCCATTCTGACTGGAGTTAGGTGGTATCTCAGTGTAGTTTTGATTTGCATCTCCTTGATGATTAGTGAGGTTGGACATTTCTTCATGTGTCTGTTGGCTGCTCAGATGTCTTCCTTTGAGAAGTGTCTGTTCATATCTTTTGTCCACTTTATAATGGGGTTGTTTGTTTTTTTCTCTTTTCAGCACGCTTGAGTTCCTTGTAGATCCAAGATGTTAAGCTTTTGTCAGACCTGGAGTTGGTAAATACTTTTTCCCAGTCTGTGGGCTGTCTCCCTGCTCTCTTGATGGTTTTTTTTTTGGCTTTGCAGAAGCTTGTCAGTTTAATGAGGTCCCACTTGTCTATCTTATCTCTTATGGCCTATGGGTCTCGGGTTTTGTTCAGGAATTGGAGGTCTCAGGGTATAAAATAAATGTGCAAAAGACAATCGCATTTCTTTACACCAATAATAAACAAACAGAAACTCAAATAAAAAACACAATCCCATTCACAATAGCCACCAAAAAAAAATGAAATACCTTGGCATCTTCCTAACCAGAGATGTGAAAGACCTTTACAATGAAAACTACAAAACACTGCTCAGAGAAATCAAGGATGACACAAACAAGTGAAAAAATATCCCATGTTCATGGATTGGAAGAATCAACATTATAAAGATGTCCATTATACCCAAGGTAATGTATAGATTTAATGCAATACCCATCAAATTACCAGCAACATTCTTCTCAGACCTAGAAAAAACAATACAGGAATTCATATGGAAACACAAACGACCAAGAATAGCCAGAACAACCCTCAGCAAAAAGAAAAAAAAAAAAAAAAAAACAAAGCGGGAGGCATCACACTACCAAACTTCAAACTTTACTATAGAGCTACAATAATCAAAACAGATATTGGTATTGGTACAGGAACAGGCACATAGACCAACGGAATAGAATTGAGATTCCAGAAGCAAAACCTCAATTTCTCAACCAACTCATCTTCGACAAAGCCTCCACCACCTACCACTGGGAAGAGGAGAACCTATTCAGTAAATGGGGGAAAACTAGCTGACCACATGCAGAAAACTCAAACAAGACTATCATCCCCATACACAAAAATTAACTCTAAATGGATTAGAGACCCAAATGTAAAACCTCAAACCATAAGAACCTTAGAAAATTCAGGACACACCCTTACGGAAACTGGAGGTGTACTTTTAAAGGACACAGGCCTCTGTAACAACACTGTCTGAATTAAATTTGTAGATTTGCCCCTTGCAAGCTGTGTGACCTTGGGGGAAGTAAATTAATCTTTATGTTTCCATTTTCTATTTTTAAAATCTGGATAAAATTAATACCCTTTCTTTGGTAAAGATGACTGTAGAGTTATTGCTACTCCTGCTATACCCTGCCTTTTTATTACTTTTTTTTTTGAGTTGGAGTCTCACTCTTGTTGCCCAGGCTGGAATGCAATGGCACACTCACCACCACTGCAGCCCCGACCTGCTGGGTTTAGGCAATCCTTCCACCTCAGCCTTCCAAGTAGCTGGAACTACAGACTCATGCCACCACACCTGGCTAGTTTTTGTGATGTATTGTAGAGATGAGGTCTCACCAAGTTGCCCAGGCTGGTCTCGAACCCCTGGGCTCAGGCAATCCGCCTTGGCCTCCCAAAGTGCTGGGATTACAAGCTGAGCCACCGTGCCTGGCTTCTCTGTCCTTTTAAATTGGACAGACTCTGTGACTACTTGATGAATCCAATATGCTAGAAGGAATTCTTCACTTAAGAAATGAATAGCCTTTGTTTTCTTCCTCTGAGAGCATTTGTTCTTGGAATCCAACCACCAGGCTGTAAGGGCTAAGGAGTTTCATGGAGCCAATCACATAGGAAAGAACCAAGCCCCCCAATCACAGACACTGGCTGAGCTCCCAGCCATCAGTCATCACCAACAGAACAGAGAAGATAAGTGTCCTAAAACTTGTGGCTCCCACTTGTCATCACTTCGATCAGAAATGAGCTTACCCCCCAAACTATGCCTACCTCACAGGGTTTGTGAGCCAAATAAATAATTATTGTTTTAAGCCACAAAATTGTATATAGTTTGTTGCTCAGAAATAGAGACTCAAAACAAAATTTGGTACCAAGAAGTTACAAACACCTAAAACATGTGGCATTAAATTTGGCACCAGGCAGCAGGTAAAAATTGAAAGGGTCTTCGGAGGTTGGCTTGTGAAAGCTGGAAGGATGTTCCCTAACTTCAGACAATCGTGGAGCTTGGAAGTCATGTTAGGAAAATAATTTACTCCCATGATTCTAAAGCATAGAAGTTTTAAGTAAAAATAATTTAAGAAAGAAAAAAATAGATCAATTAGACTAGAATATAATTAGCTGCCTTGGATCCAATTTAAAAGGTTATAAAATGGGCTCTATCAAGAAAGTCTTAAAGTTCTAGGGATTAATTAACATCGAAATAGAAGTGACTGAGAAGATTTGCCAAATAACACTCAGTATATCACCCAGAGTTTTTCTCCACTGACAGGACAATAAAACATGTGCTTAAACAGCAGCAGGAAAGAGACAGGCTAAATTTAAAACACACTTGGCAATAGAGTTAAACTGGTAAGTTCTGAGAAGGTTGTGTAAATCTGTCTCAGTTGCCCTAGGGGAAATGCTGGTAAGATGCTCAGAGATGAACAGTCAGCCTCAGTATTCATCTGCATGCTTTCAGCTGCAAGTGACCCTGACTCAAACCTCTAAAGCAGTGAAGTCATGTTTTATTATACACAGCAGGGAGACCAAGACCACTGCAGGATTGATTAGATCACTGACTGACTTATATCATCAGGAATCCAGGTTCTTGGTCCCTTTTATATTCTTGGTTCTGCTCACATCTTATTGGTGAGAACTTATTTACATAACCTATACTCAGCCACAAGGAAAGCTGCAAATTTAGTCTCTGGTTGATCAGCTATGTCTCGGGATGATGCAAAAAATCTATCTGGGAGGATAACCAGAATCTGGCACAAAGAGTTTGTGGCAATAGCAAACAAATCTGAACTCAGCTCCTGTTTGCTTTGCAGGCTATATAGAAATAGCACCCACTTGTGTTAGCTGGAGTCAAAAACAAAAGGCAGCTGAGACTTACAGATAAATCATGCACCCTCTGTCCTCCAAAATCCCCAGAATACTGGAATTATCTTTTTGGTAGGCCTGGTCAATGGAATGAGAACACAGGAATAGTACCTTGCCAAGAATCCTACCCATGGTAGTGGGTGGGCCTATAAGCACCAGCATGGCACATTCTTGGCCTAAGAGTTCAAAAGCCAGTCTGAGCTTACTCTGAGTGCCTATGACCCAGAGGATTCTCCACTCCACTGGACTACACTGGCCAGGTGGATTTTAAGGAGACAACAGGAAGCTATGTCCACTTCCTTTTTTCCGTACCTAGTTACTTGCCCTGCTTGGAGGAGAGCCTGATCAAAGAGACAACGGTCATTCTTCAAGCCAAGACTAGCCTTAGTGTTCTAGTCTCTCTCACCTGACAACGCTCCCTATCCACTCAGGTGTCAGAGTTACCAACGCTCAACTTGGAGCAAAATGGCAGGAGACATTCAATGAAAGCCAAAAAGGAAAAAAAACAGGTAACCTCTAACACCTGCAAGAGATCTTCACAGCCCAGCTTCTGATTTAGTTTTGTATTTCAGAGCAATTACACAAAGCTGCTCCTTTGAATTCCATCAGCAAATAAAGCCTGCTTTGGGTTATTTTATATTTTGGATTATCTGAACTATTATCTCTTTGCAAATAAATGATTGAGTACAAAATGTATAATACATGATGTTATCTATATCCAGAAATTTTAATACCCATGGAAATTCAAGGTTAATTTCCCAAAAGAAATAATGTAATGCTTTAAATTTTTAGCCGAAAAGTTGGGGTTGTATAACCACTTACCTCACCCCATTCAGCTCCCAAATAGCCATATCTAACATCTCCTGATTGCTAACATCTGTGCCTACTCCTTATCACAAGCACAGAACTGAGGCAGCTCTGTAGACTATGCATTTGCTCCCATATTTTGGTTTGATTCCCAGGAAACAAAACTCCTGTAAATCAAAGCTAGTCATGCTGTCACACTCATGCACATACACACACAGGCACACACATATACACATGCATTTCCATAGATATCAGATCTTTACACAGACTGACAGCAAATGTCTTTAAGACAATGACAAACCCCTGAGGGTATCCATACTGAAGTGTGTGTTAGATAATGTCAGACAACCATAAGCAAATTAATTCTTATACAATGCTGAACTTCAAATACCTGCATGCAGAGAAGTCAGGTAGCAGGCAGCTACCCTGTAATAGCCTAGGGAACATCATGTGCATCATGCACTAAAATTGTGTAGAGCAAACCCTGAACAACCATACAAGGCAGAAGTTAAACTCCCCTTGCCATAAACCCCTAAAGACTTCTAACTCACCCAGAATGCTGCTGCACATGGGTCAGCAACAGGTCTCTCACATCTTTAGCCTCCTAGGCCAAATACCTTGTGAGTTTGGGTTAGACTAGATACATCTACTGCTGGAACGTTCTTCAGAACTGCCTACCATCTGCTCTTTCCCTGCTGATGAGATATACGACAGAGTAAATGTCATGGGAGTAACCAGATAGACACCCTTCTACATCTGTCTCCTCGTTGAAAGCACTGAAGAAAGAGAGATGGTCTTTGTAATCTTGTAACAGGAGACTCAAGAAAGAGTATAATTTGACTCTCTAAATGAGTGGTGGGTGCAAGGAGCAGCCAGTCACTCTCCACTGCATTTTCCTTTGTGACATCTACATTTCAATGTTGACAAAAAATGCCAGACTTTGTAAAATATTTAAGATGGTTTATTCCAAGTCAAATGTGAGTGACCAGGCCTAAGGTACATCCCCAAGAAGTCTTGAGAGCATGCGTCCAAGGTGGTTGAATCACAGTTAGGTTTTATACATTTTAGGGAGGTAGAAGTTACAAAGAACCATAAATCAATATAGAGATTTGAGATTTTTTTTTGAGTTGGAGTCTCACTCTGTCACCCAGACTGGAGTGCTGGGCTCTGGAGATCCTTCCGCCTCAGCCTTCCAAGTAGCACTACCACACCCAGCTAATTTTTTGATTTATTGTAGAGATGAGGTCTCACCAAGTTGCCCAGGCGGGTCTTGAACCCGCGGGCTCAGGCAATCCACTCAACTCAGCCTCCCAAGGTGCGGGATTACAGGCTGAGCCACCGAGCTGTCTAGGGAGGCAGGATGTTCCCAAGCAAGGGCTTGCAGGTTTTAGGTGGATTCAAAGATTTTTTGACCAGCAACTTGTAGCTCCTGTCTCAGGAATTTGTAAAGCAAGAGAGGAGATGTCTTGTTGAGATAAAGGTGGCAAAAAAACTCCAGGTTTCTTGATATGTAGCTGAAGCGTTGTAGTTGACAAACCTCAGAGAAAATAGGTAAATGTCTTAAAAGGTGCCCAGAGTCCCCCAAAGACAATTTTACAGGGTCATAAAAATACTTTGATGCTCCTGCTTTACCTGTTATGTGATGTTATGCCAGAACCAGCCTGGAAAGTAAACCACATTAAATAGTTAGTTGAAAAAGCCCATCTCTCCAGGCCCTATACTTAGGAATTTAGCCAGGTAAAGAAGAAAGGTCAGAGCTCAGTCATCAACAACAAACCTGAGACCCTTCCAATGTGAGGTGACCTCTACAGGTCACCTCTAAAGGACCTACTGGAGACTGCCCTGGCAGGTAAGTGACTGTAGAAGAGAGACTTGAGAGCTGGTGCTGCAGTGGCAGATTGGTAGAGGCTCTCGGTGCTTCTGTAGCTGCAGGGCAGAGTTTCTCGGTGTTGGGAGAAGCCCCTTAACACGAAGCGACTCCTCCTTTGGTTGCAAGTAACACCCAGGCTTCAATGACTCCATCCCAATGGCAGAATTTCAATTTGTTCTCCAGAGCAAAACAGATACCAGCCCCTAAGCTCCACCAGGTGCTTATAAGACAGGAGGTAATTAGGACCCAGGCAGATAGAAAGAGTCTTGGAGAAAAGTAATGCCTACAGGATCGCCCCTGCACCTTCTCTGTTATGCACCTAGAAGTTGAAAATGTGGTTAATGCGGTTAATAACAACTTCCTTTTATACTAAAATGCTTGCTCAAAAGGGACTGTCTCAACTCAGATACATGTGTCATAACTCAACTAAATGTCCTTAACTTGACCTAAGCTCATTATAATACCGTTAACATAATATTACTCTAGGAGAGCCTCCCACTCCCATCATACACCTGGTGCCATGACAGTACTGGTATGACCCTACAAGGCCTAAAACTGCCCTATCTGACTGTGAGGGAGGAGTGACAGTAATCTAGCCAAAAAAACCACCCATTTCTAAGAAAAAATCACCCCCAAGTACATCCCTAAAAATAAAAGATGTAGTTCAATGATAGTTTCTGGCCACTCTCTTCTCTTTGGAGTGTATACTCTTCTTTGCTTAATAAAGCTACTCGCTTGTCTTGCTACTTTATGGGTCTGTTTGTAAATTCTTTCCGAACTTGAACACAAGAGCCCTGTCATGGACATTACACGTCGTCCCACAAGGGGAGCTACACCCCTTCTCCCTGGCAACAGTTACAGAAGGATCTGGGGCCAACGGAGAACAGGGCAACGTTTTCAAGCAGCATCACTTACAGCGCCATGTGGAGGGCATAAGCTTGGCTGCAGCCTCGGGATTCCCTGCCACAGTCTCCTTTTCTAGCCCCTGGCTCACCAGGACAGCTTGGGGCACGTCCACCTGGACCGTTGACATGTATTAGAGTGACTTCCCTCCTTCCCCAAGTTCGCCTTCTAGTGCAAAGCCCACTTCTGAAGACCTCATTCTCCGAGCAGCATCCTCCTTTCAGGGACCCATAAATAAGATCATTATGCTGTATTCAACTTCAGAACATTTCCCAGTTATGGGAGGATTGTAGACACCTTTAGCTTTCCTGTTTATACCTTTTTATTTCCTGGAATATTGTCAGAGAGCAGATGTTATTTTCATAACAAGAAAATATAACACTTTCACTTTAAAAAAATTAAATTCACTTCTGAGCAATGTTTCCTCAAGGTGGAGGCTACTTTGTTCCTTTGAAAGAATTTATTTAAATTAGATAAAAATTGAACCTTAGTCAGTAATTAAGATGTTACAAATCTGTATCAAACAATGAGAGGCAAAAGAATGCTGCCTTTAATTTAACAAAATAGATATTCCATTGCTTGACTAAGACACTCTGAATTGGGGGGGGAGGGGAAAAAAAACCACAAAAATAAATTCCCACTATCTAGGTTTCCTAATACTGCTATCACAAAGTCTTTTTTGTTTCATTTGAATGTAATACACTTTAATAATGTATTTTTTTTATTATTGTTCAAGCCACACATTTAAAATAGTGGCTTAAAACTGGACATCAGAAGTCTAACATCAAAGTGTCAGCAGGTTGCACTCCACCTGGAGGATTCAGGGAAGAATCAATTTCCTTGTCTCCTTCGTCTTCTAGAAAACCCCATATCCCCTCCTTGGCTCACTCCTTGGGCCCTTCCTGTCATCACTTGGACCGACCTCTTGCTTCCACTGTCATGTCTCCTTCCACTAACTCTTATCCTCCTGCCTCCTCTTGTGATTACATGGGGCTAACTCTGAAAATTCAGGACAAAACTCTCCCTCTTAAGATCCTTAACTTAAAGATCCTTAAAGGGACCTGCATAGTCTCTTTTACCAGGTAAGATAATGTCTTCTCTTCCAGCGGGGATTAAACCATGGATCTCTTTGGGGGAGGAGCATATTTAGCCTACTCCCCCCCATGTTTAAAGTATGCTCTTATTAAGTGGCTACCCAGATATTACCCACATGTCTACAAATTCCAAATGGAAAATTTTACAGTAATGGTTTATGTGCAAAGGATTATGAAATCTCTTGATTTTTCTATCTTAAATTTTTTTTAAAACAACTAGATGAAATTAGATTTGAAGCCAGTTAAATGCAAAGTCTTTCCATGTATAAATATAGTAAGAATAGTTGTAAATATTGTTATGGTTATCTTCTGGAAATGTGATGACTCCTAATTATGGCTTTCTAGGAATATTTAGCTCAGTGATTCCATAATGTCTTAAGTAAATCTTTGGACCTGTTATTTTCCTGGAAGAAAAAGATAAAAGGAAAGAAATGAAAAGAAAAGGAAAATGTGAAAAGAAAGAGAAGAAAAAACCCATGTTTTGGGAGAGGTGAAACACTCAGGTCTAAGTGAGAGTTCTGATTTTGCCTCTCATTAGCTATAGTATCACTGTAAGCAACTCACCTCATGGTGTCCTTCTACATAAAACTGGGAATATTTTTTCTGCTTTGCTCACCTTACAGGTCGGGGCAAGGATCAAATGAGACGGTTACAAGCCTGGGTTATTATGGTAATCCGGCATGGTGAGGCATTTAAACTGCTCACCCCCTGCTTGTATTTAGAATCACAAGGACCAACACTTCAGTTTGGTGTTCACTGAGCTTTTTCAGAGCATGGCGCATTGAATTTGAACTTTTCCTGTCTTTACATAAAGGATCCCAGGAAAAATTTTTAAAAAGATAGTTTAAATGTAAAAATGTTCTTTCAGAGTTGATTTAAAGTTTTATTTAGTGAGTAGATCTCAGTGAATTTGTTAAGCAAAACTGGCCTACTCTAGCTTTATTTCTTCTGCCTCCAAAAATTTTTTGTCGAATTTTCACAGAAAAATGAAAGAGCACCAAAAAAGAAAAAAAAATTGTATTTCACGTTGGGATGGCCTGACGTGTTCGGGCTCCCTTCTGTTTGCAGGGATAAAACCACTTTATCACAAACATGCTCGTTCATATGATAGAATCAGTTGGCTTAAACAATCTTAAGCCTCTTAGTTGCCTGAGTTTCCACAAATTCTGTTTTTGCACATAAAACATAACAAACCGCAACATCATAATTAGCATTGCCTTCTTCCAAATTGTGATGTGAACATGCTCCAAATTGCAAACCTTTAAGAGCTGGATGATTCAGCACTTCAAGATCTTTTCAGGCAGTCAACTGCAAGAACCAATAGGTAGTTCCCTCTATTTTGAAGGAAATCTGCTTCACCTTCTATTTCTCTTTGACAAGATCATTTGCATAAAGGTTTTTTGAGAGAGAAAGCCAAGGGATTAATTTACCTCCACCATCCTGATTGACTGTAGAGCAGCTATCAGCAACTGAAGTGTCACCAATCTCCATCACAAATTAATCTAAATGCTTTTGAAAATAAACTTGCCAAGCTCGTTATGCCTAGCAGCTCCGACAAGAAAATGTGCAATTGACTTAAATAAAAAACAAGGAGATCCACCTGGGGTCTTTGTAACAAAAACTGCCATGAGGTCTTTGTTGAAACCCAAGAATCTGCAGACAGATCATGTACATCCTAGAAAATACGGAGCCTGTACTATGCATAGTTCTTAGGGGATTCATGATCTAGCAACATAAAGCTGAGCTTGTCTGACAATGAAATGCAAAATAAGGCTACAAGGAGACTTCATAAAATGTTAAGAAAAAACTAATCACATAATGTGGTGAAGTCTTTGTTTCCATCAGTTGTTCTTCAAACAGATGAATCCCAAAGGACAGTCATGTATTTCTCTGCTCTCCTTTTTCAAAGAGGTGAATTGTGAACCCACCGTGGTTTGACAATGAGTATGTTAACTAGGGTGGACAATACAATTGCCTCAGTCACGAGGAGGCTGTGTAAGAAATATTTTGATGTAAGGACAAAAGACATAAGGAAACGCACCCATGATTTAAATCAGTTTATGTTTGTTTTTGCTTTCAATTTTTAATGTATGTAGCTATGTAGTTTTTTAAGAGTGACTTTTAACTGCTGATTAGAAAGGGATCTTGGGGATCTTGTCTGCTATGATTGGCAGTGCAAATGAAGAATGAGAATGTCCTGAACCACTAGGAGGGCATATGAGCTAGAAGTAACCCAAGGTCTTTATGCACAGAGAGGACTTTCATGCTATCAGAAGCACATGAATGATCTCTTCTCAAAGCATCTGTCAGACGGGTCCTGTGTGCAGAGAACACCATTAAAAAATATATATTTGTAATTGTTATTGAGTGTTATTCGCTATCAAGCACCGCAGTAGTATAATGAATACAACATGGTCTTTCCACCCAAAGAGCTCACAGGACAGTCAGAAAAGAATCAAAATAACCCCAGTATAGCAAAACTCTTGGAATTCAGCTAAAGCAGAGATTACAGGAAATTTTATGATTTAAATATTAATATCAGGAAATAAGAAAGGATTTAAACACTGCTCTCAGCTATAATTATGTTAAAAATAATAATAAAGAGCAAATAAATCCCAAGTGATTAAGAAAAAGAGCAGCTATCAATAAAAGAAAACAAACAATAAAGTCAGTATCATCTAAAGCAAATTATTTTTAAAAGTTCAATAAAATTAATCAAATTTTTTTATAAAAAGGAAAATACAAATTTCTTATATCAGAAATGAAAGTGAAAACTTCACTCCAGAGCCTTCAGTCACAAAAAGAATAATCAAAAGGATATTGTAAGTTGCATTATGCCAATAAATTCAAAACCTAGATAAAATAAATAAATTTCTTCAAGAACAAATATTATCAAAACTAACAGAAGAAGTAGAAACTCTAAATATTAAAGAAATTGACTTTATAATTTAAAACATTCTAACAAAGAAAACTGCAGGCCTAGATGGCTTCACTAGTAAATTCTATTAAATATTAAAAGAAGAAATAATATCAACCTTACATACTAATTCTTTTAGAAAATATGTGAGGACAGCACACATTAAACTAACTTACCAGACCAGCTTCAACTAACATAAAAATTTGAGAATAGCATTAAAAGTAAAGAAAGTTGAGCTGGGCTCGGTGGCTCAGCCTGTAATCCCGCACCTTTGGGAGGCTGAGGTGAGAGGATTGCCTGAGCTCGCGGGTTCGAGACCTACCTGGGCAGCGAGACCTCATCTCTACGATAAATAAAAAAATCAACCAGGCCTGGTAGCACATGTCTGTAATTCCGGCTACTTGGAAGGCTAAGGTGGAAGGATCGCCGGAGCCCAGCAGGTCGAGGCTGTGGTGGTCAGGAGCGGCCACTGCACTCCAGTCTGGGTGAAGGAGTGAGACTCCAACTCAAAAAAAAAAAAAAAAGTAAAGAAAGTTGAAGATCAGCATTAATATTTTTCATGATGTAGATGCAAACATCCTTTTAAAATACTTGAAAATCAAACCCCAAAAAATGTATAAAAAGTATGCCAAGGAAAAATCAGATTTATACTATGGATGTTAAGTGTCAAACAAGCAATAAGTTCATCAGTATTAGTCAATCAATGCAATTAACCAGGCTAACAAACTAAAGAAGAAAATTTATGTACTTATTTCAATTATGCCCCCAAAAAATCATTAAACCTAATTACAATGAATAAAAAGACACTTCCTCAAACTGATAAAGGGCATCTATGAAGAAACCCACACTTAACATTATACATAATTAGGAATAGTTTCCTCCTAAGACAAGGTAAAAGGTATAGATATCTACAATCATTACTTCTACCAAAGATTGTATTTGAAGTCCTAGACATTGCAATAAGGGAAGAAAAAAAAAATACATAAAAGAAACAAGCAAAACTGTCTCTGTTTTCAGATGATGAGATTGTTTACAAAGAAATTCCCTGGGGATTGAGGCAAACAATCACAAGAATAATAGATACATTTGAGAGAGTCACAAGATACATGGTTAATTATAAATTTTTGCTATATTTTTGTGTAGAGGCAACAAAAATAGAAAATTAAATGTAGAAACTATATCATTATAAAAACATCAAAAAAGAAAATTCTTAGGGTTAAAGTTAGTGAAAGAAGAATAAGCTCTCTACACTGAAAACTGCAAACTATTGCGGAAAGAAATTTTAAAAGGGCAAAATATATGAAGAGATATACTATGTTTATAAATGGAAAAAGATATCAACTTTTTCCAAATTGACTTATAAAGTCAATGTAATTTAATTAAAATCCCAGCCTACTGTTTTGAAGAAACTGACGAGCTGATTATAAAATTTATATAGAAATATAAAGAATCTAGCATCATCAAAACAATCCTGAAAAATAAAAATTTCAAAAACTTACACTACTTGATTTCAAGATTTACCATAATAATTTCTATGTAAATGATCTCATTATCTGAATATAGTTTTACTTCTTCTTTTCTGATCTTTATGTAACAAAATTTCTGTTTCTAGGATATATGTACCTAGTTTCTATAACTCAATATGGAAAAGAGACCCACCCAATTAAAAGTAAATGAGCAAAAAACAGAGGGAAATCTTCACAAAGGAAGATATCATAATGTCAATGTGCACATGAAAAGGTGTTCATATAACACACTAGAATAATGCAAATTAAAACCACAATGAAATTGCAATGCAAACCCACTAAAAGACTACAATTATTTAAAAAGATTAACATCTCCAGATATTGGTGAGAATGAGTTCATAATCCCAGCACTTTGGGAGGCAGAGGTGAGAGGATTGCTGAGTCCAGGGATTCGAGGCCAACCTGGCCAACTTGTCGAGACTGTCTCTACAATACATCAAAAAATTAGCTGGGCATGGTGGTGAGTGCCTCTGGTTCCAACTACTTGAAGGTTAAGGCAGAAGGATCGCCTGAGCCCAGCAGGTCGAGGCTGCAGTGGCCATAAGCATTCCACTGCACTCCAGCTTGGGTGACAGAGTGAAACTCCAACTCAAAAAAAAAAAAAAATTTGGTGAGGATACAGGGCAACTAGAACTCTTACATAATGCGTGTGAGATTGTAAATAGTCCATCAAATTTAGAAACTATTTGCAGTTTTAAAAACACATTTACTTTGTGAGCCAGCAATTTTTCCCCTAAGTTTCTTTCAGAAAAGCAAAAGTACTTGTGTGCAAAAATAATTGTACATGAATGTTCACAGATTTATTCATAGCTGCCAAAATTGAAAACAACCAAACGTCCTTCAGTAAAGAAATGGAGACACAATACACATATACATATATACAGTATGATCTTATTTATATAAAATTCTAGAACAGGAAAAATGATTCTAATTTATGTTTCCAGAAATCAAAATTGCCTCTGAGGATTTGGGACAGAGATTAATTGAGAAGGAGTATAAGGAAATATTCTAGAGTAGCGGAATTGCACTACATTGATGGGGGTGTGAGTTCTACGGAAATAAAAATAGTATTTGATGAATCTGATTAACTGTAAGCTTAAGATTTATGTGTTAGCACACAAATTTTACATCAGTTACAATGGTCTTAAGCAAAGTGAGAAAATGCTAACATTTGCTAAATATGTGACGGTCATATAGTGTCTACTTCTTCATCTCTGTTTTTCTGCATTTTTGAAATAGCACATAACTTTGGTAGTGAGAGGAACTAATCAATTTTTAACAAGAATTGTGAAAGCTAGTTCTGTAGGATCTCCTGACAGCTTTAAGAAGGCTCACAAGAATATTGGATGCCTGAAGTTGACGGAGGTTGAAGCAGAGAGGAGCATGGGAACTTGAGAAAAGCATGCTTTCCTGTTTTACATGTTCACAAGGCAAGGGAACTTTATATTCACAGTTTCATATCTTGCATGATAAAAATAGACTTGAATCTCTAACTGTAGTAAATATATATCTTACTGAAGGTTTTCTATAGCTCACAGTGAATAGATACAGGATAAATTAAACATATAAATAAATCATTTGTTCAGTATCAGCTACAGGGAGAAGGATGGTCTCATAGAGAAATTCACTTATAAACATTATTTCAAATGTGCTCTTCAAATAAATACAGATTTTAAGAATAGCAAAATGTGAACATGGCTCAACATAAATCATGGCTTACTATTTTCCTTCACCCATAGAGGTGTTGGAATTTTATGCTGCTCAATTTCATTTACCTGTCACTTTAATGAGTAGGGACTGAAGACAAAGGAGATGCCATGGTTTAATAATTGCTCAAAGGGATATGAGTAGGAGAAATACTTAAATGGTCAAAACACCAGCCGTTTTGACTCTCTGGATATCCTTGGGACTCCATATTTGAGTTACCAAAGGAATCAACCTGACCCAAGAAATCAAGAAGACAAGCATATATGTGTTGTCAGTATCAGATGTTCAACACCCAGACTCAACTCATTTACCCCTCTCTCCTGATCCTTCCTGAGTAAAAGATATGAAATAAATGTATGCTTTAGGATGGCATATAGCAAGGAATTTATGACCCAGTGTCTCCCAGGATCCTATTAAAATTCTAACTGAAAAAAAGAAAAAAAAAATCTCATAACAGTATTGAAAATTAATTCTAGTAATACAACTTTTTTACAATTAAAAAGAAATTTTCATGAATGAACTATGGAAGATGTTGCTTCCTTTATCCCAAAGACTAAGGGGAAAAAATTACAATGGGAAATGGTTCAGTAGCAGATTTCTAAAGGATATCTTCAAAAAGACAAAAAGCTGTGACCTCTAGGAAATGAAAACAGAAAAGCATACGCAAAAAAACAGAGATGAAGCCAGAAAATGAAAAGAACATTTCTGAACATAAAAGCTGGAAGTGGATGCAAAGGAAAGATTGGTGTATGTCAGTACACAAAAAGTGAAAAGTTCACCAACCAAACAAAACAAACACAAGAAGGTGGGAAAATGACTGACAGTGTATAGAGTAAAAAAAAAAGATCAATGGCGTGACTTTATAAATAGGTCTAACAATCATCAAGAAAAAAAAAGCTTGAGAAAAAAAGTACAAATAATTACATAAGAAATGCAATTTCAGAGTAACATAAAAGATTCAGTCTGTTTAGTAATCAAAGAAATACAAATTATTATTCAATGAGATATTCTTTACACCTTTATTTAATCAAATGAAAATAGCAACATTGGCAAGGATGAGATGAAAGGGATAGTCTCATACAGTGCTGGCCGGAAAAAAGAAAAAATTACAACTTTATAAAAGGTAACTTTACCATTTAAGTAAATACACTTAAAATACTTTTTAACTTCAAACCCTGAAACATCAGGAGAATTTGTCCTGAGGAAATAATCAAATTCTCACCAACATTTACATGTCAGAAGTCCCAGGTGGCTGTATTTATAAGAGGAAAATATTTGGAAACAGCCTGTATTTTTATTAATTAGAACTGATTAAATAAATCTTGTACATCATTATGAAAGCTATTTTACAGCCATTAAAAATTGGGTTTTGAACATCATATCAATGTTCATCTTGTAATACCAATTTTAAAAATTAGAACCAAACTGATTAAAATTGTGTCAAAGAAAAACTATAAATGTATTACATCTCTGGAGATGTGAAAAGTTGCAAGGAAATACATCAAATGATTTTTTAAAAGGGGTTATTTTTGAACAGCAAATTATAGGTGTCTTTTTTATTCCTTAAATATGCCTGAATTTTTCCAAATCGTATATAATAAACTTGTGCTACTTTTATAATCAGGGTATGCATTTCAAAAATCACAGATTATGATTAAAAAACAAATAATACATCCTTGTTTAATATTATATAGTCATCTGCGCAAAAAAGGAAAACATGAGTGAATGATGTAAATAAAACCATGGGATACAGTATTCTACTATCCCTGTCTTTCAAAGAACATCTGTCAGAGTTAAAATACTCCACATAATATAGTTAATGAGGAAGTGAATGACATATTTTTGAAATTTTCCTTTTCTAGGACAAAATGACTTTGTGATCTTTGATGGTTCCCAGGAAAGCCGCCTGCTTTTTATTTCAGACTTTCTTCTAAAATCTCCCATTAGTTTCACCATCGCACCTTTCATAGCAAACATAACAGAGCTAGCTACCTGTGGTTACCCAACTCTTCAGAAGCCTTGCAAAACTTAATAAAAAGCAAACATAGCTCTATATTCAGCAGCCATTTTATATAATTAAATGTAATTTTCGGTTTCACTACACAAATTTGGTAAATTGGAGTCCAGGCATTGCTTTGAACTCTGATGAAAGGAATAATTTCTATTCCAAGCAACACTGCATCCAACTCACTATAAAAAGTTGTCTTGATCAATTTTCCCCACTAGATGGCAGAATTGGGATGCTACATGGAACAAAATTGAATTATTTCTGAAACATTAACCAAAAGACTAAGTAAAAACAAGGCCATGTGAAGTTTAAAATGCTACAATAGGGTTGATAAACAAGCAAAGGGGAAATATTTAGGAATCACAGCTGAGACTTATCATGGGAAATAAAAAATGATTGTGCTCACCTACCTTTATTGTGTGCCTTTTTAGTTGTATAGCTCACTCCCTTTCATTCTTTGCTTTTGTCAATCAAGTCACCATCGAACAAGTCCTCGTTGGTAGGTGGAACAGATTCAGTGTGGCGGGGTCCATCTTCTCTGGCTTCCAAATAATCTTCGCTTGGCAGTGATTCTCATGCGTGGCAAGCAAAATGAAGGATCTAGAAATTCATGGAACTGCCTTTCTTGTCTGAAATGAAAGGGAAGGAGAAGATCAACAAAGACATCGATTTGCAATGCAAGATGGCAGACTGACCATGTTCCTTTGTCTCTCCTCTCCCTCCCTGGACACCAGTTTAATTTATGCTCACTGAATGATTCACCTTGATCTACCAAAGAAAACTGCTTGGAATTACAAGCAGGCCATTTTGGAGCCCTACCAATTGAGACCATTCCTTTGGGTTGCAGCAAAAGCTGGTAGCAAACCATAGCCTTGCAAAGCCTTAAAATCAAGCCTTTCTCTCATGGCCTTTCTCTCAGAAGAGAGAGACCATGCCACAGTGCCACATGCCTGTCTGTCACCAAGTCGTGGGATGGCAAGTGATGGTGAATGTGGTTCTCAATACTTTCCCTCTTTGGATTCTTATTTCGTTCAATGCTGGTTTGGGAATGAAATTAAGTCTCCAGCTATTCCGGAATGTCACTGAGGAATTCAGCAGCACTGAACCACCTCAGCACCCAAGGACAAAGAATGATCACTGAGGCCCTGATCATTGGTCCTTATCCTTTACTAAAATTGTCACTGATTGAGGCTGAATTTCTGGTGCAGAGACTCAGTAGAAATCACAAGTAATGTCATGAAGAATGACAATTTGGATGATAAAGGTCAAGAAGGACAGTGGCTCCTTGTTTGACTCATACAAAACGCTGTTAATTCTTTAGTCTGCCCTTCTAAGAATTCATCTAGCACAACATTTCTTTAAATAGTCAGATCTAGCCTTTCGTGTCAATCAAGAGGATGCTTGAAAGGATACACACAGTGTACTCACGCCCCCTGGAACATTCAGCTAGTGCCTCTGAGACCCTGATAAGGCGGACACGTTAGATTGGGCCTTGTCTGGGGGAAACAGCAAGCAGCTCAGCCCAGGCTGCTCAGGTCAGCACTGCAGGTTTCCACAAGAGAGCAGCACACCCTTAGTTTTGAGAGGCTCATCAGCGGACTCTGCTTCCTCCCCGTTCCAGATTCCTTTTTTCCCTTTTGTGCAGGTGGGTGCTAGCCGCAAACATGTGTTTTCGCCTGCAAACACTGATGTGAGCATAATACATTCCTCCCCTACGCAGGCACGGGTGAGGTTTTTTGGGACACATGGTCACTATTTGCAGAAACCCAGATCCAACCTGGCATAAAGAGCATGGTAAATGCTACTGGGGACAGTGATACGCTGCTTGAGATCATGTCACCTCATTCTGTACAAGCGGTAGAGTGTTCCTTTCTAACAACCGTTGTTTACCTTCAGAAAATGTATCTTCCTTTCTTGGGAGAGTATACATTCACCAAAAACTTAGAGTCTAAAAATAGGGTGGATGGAGATAATGTTTTCAACCTAAAAAAATGTTTACGCAATTTCTTTAGGACATTGCATCCCAAACAAATATTAAATTCCAATGTTTTAATCTTTACTAAGTACCAAAATGGTGCTAGGTTCTATAGTTCATATGGAAAATAAAGTTACATGGAGAGTATTGGTACTATAAGAATCCAGTTTTTATTAATTCTTTAATTTTAATGCACAGAGAGAAAAACACAATTTTGCCATGGATATATCTTTTAAATAAGAAAAAATTATTTTAATCCTTAGTCTTATTGATTGCATAGACTATGTGGACATTTTGTAATTTAAGTAATTGTGACTTGATGAAACAACAAATAGTCTAATAGTAAAATTATCTGGTTTATTTTACCCTCATTAACTATGAAGCAGATTTTGTGTTGTTGAGTTTTGCTTTTGTTTTAAATTCCCTGAAGCGTGGGTTGTTTGCCAGAGTGAATTATTTACTAATACATATCACCCTCAAAATAGAAGGTTTCCCATCAAACGATTGGCATCCACTACACGATAATAACCCAAGAATTCAGCTGTGCAGAAAAGCAATCTAAAGGGTCCAGGAATGAATTGCTTGTTTCAAAGATAATTCTGTCTCTGCACAAAAGAAGCAGGGGAGGGTTGCGTTGTTCTTTTGATAACAAATAATAGAGACCTGCTCTTATTCTTTCCTTTGCCTGCTCCAGGAATGAAGATGGAAATTTAACGCAAAGCATCCTGGTCTTGCTCATTAGGATTCTGTAAAGTCCTGCCATTTAGGAAATGTGTCTCAATTTCCGTGGAGATGAAGCAGGAAGGTCAGACTGAGCTTTAATCAAGGTATCTCCCTGCTGGGGTAGGAAGGCTCCCCTCCCCTCATATATGTGTCTTTAATTTGACTGCTTTTTTTAAGGTGCCTGGAGCCATGTCAGGGCCTGGTCGGGGCTGCTGTTCTCTTAATCCCTGAAGCCTAGCAAGTACACTGATATTGTCACTGACAATTTACTCTTGCATTATTTTCCTGCTAAACCGGGAGGGATTCTGTCACGGGTGCACTGTCAAAAATACATGAAGGACTTGCCCCTTATTAAGAGATGCCATGACAGTGGAGCTAACGTTTATAATGTCACCCTAGCAATGAGCAATCCCCATCCCTCACAGGCCACAAGGATAAAAGCAGAACTCTTACATGGTACTTTTCTGCAAGGTGGGAGTGCTTTTCCTGGGAAAATGTATTGTGCTGTCATTCCATTTCATTCAAAGGACATCCACTCCCCTCACTGCCCTGAACTGCTTGCCACAGTCACCCCCCTCACCCTGTCCCACTCACATCCCCATTGGACCGGCATGGTCCCCAACCCCTTCAGTGATCTTCTATGTCATAGAGAGATAAATCCCTCTCTTTTCCCAGTGTCCTCAATGCCATCACTCATTCTGTGTTAGGAGGGGATTGTTGACTGCTTCCTGAGAAACCTGGGAAATTAGACACATTGATTAATCAGGTAGTTCTTCCAAAAAGACACTTGCACACAAATGATCGTTGCTGCACTATTCACAACTGTAAAAACCTGGAACCAACCCAGATCCCCATTGGAAGTGGATTGGATAAAGAAAATGTGGTACATATACATAATGGGATACCATGCAGCCATAAAGAAGAACAGAATTATGTCTTTCGCAGCAATATGAATGTGGCTGTACACCATCATACTAAGAGAAATATCAAGGAAACAAAGAACTGAATACCGCATACTCTTACAAGCAGGCCCTGATCACTGGTCACAGCAGCACAAGGATGGGATTGTCAGATGCTGGACAGTGCTGGGGAAGGAGACGAGAGCCAGGGATGGGGTCACACAATAGCATACAGGGTACCAGATCCGATATGGGGGGGAGAGGGCCAGCCAGAAGCCCCAACTTCACGTGCTTGCAACTTCCTTATGTAGTGAATCCTCACAGGTACCCGACAATTCTAAAATAAAATAAAATTTTAAAAAATAATTAGGTAGGATTTGGGTTTAGAAGGGTGTCATATTACATTCCCAGACTTGATATTGGGTATGCCATCTAAATTTTCCTCTTCAATTTAGACGTTTCTCAAATCCCACTCAAGTGCAGGACTATGTGTATTAAAAACAAAACTTGATTTCTGCTCATCAAGTTTGAAAATAATAAAGGTTTCTACCTTTCTGCATTAGACATATGAGGGGGGACCAAAAAAAAAAAAAAAATCCCCAGTGATTTATTTATAAAAACTTGTGTGTTCATTCATACATGTTTTAACTCCAGTCACCTTCAAAGTACTCTCTGTTTGATGCAATACACCTTTTCCATTGCTCAAAACAGTTTTGAACTCATCAATTTTGATGCCTCTTAGTGCTTCTGCCACTTTCTCTTTCACTTCTACCACATTGGCAAAATGTTTCCTTCTGAGGACTTTTCTCATCCGAAAAAACAAGAAAAAAGTCACTCACAGCAAGATTGGGTGAATAGGGTGGATAGGTCATGAGGGTCATGCCATTTGAGTGGTCAAAAATTGCTGAACACTCAGCGCAGTATGGGCAGGTGCATTGTCATGGTGGAAGAACCAGTTATCTGTTTGCCACAACTTGGGATGCTTCTTCCGCAAATTGTGATGCAACCTTCTCAAAACTTCCAGATAAAAACTTTGTTTGACTGTTTGATCCAGAGGAACAAATTCTGAGTATATTATGAGGGACCTGTCCTCCAATAAGAAGTTCTGGATTGGCCGGGTTTAGGGGCTCAACCTGTAATCCCAGCACTTTGGGAGGCCAAGGCGAGTGGATTGCCTGAGCCCGCGGTTTCAAGACTAGTCTGCGCAACTTGGTGAGACCTTATCTCTACAATAAATTTTAAAAATTAGCCGGGCGTGGTAGCACTCACCTGTACCAGCTATTTGGGAGGCTGAGGCGGAAGGATTGCGGGAGCCCAGAAGGTCGACGCTGGGGTAGCCATGAGTATGCACTGCACTCCAGCCTGGGCAACAGAGTGGGACTCCAACTCAAAAAAAAAAAAAAAAGTTCCAGATTTCTTTGGATCTACCCTCATGTGACATGGTTATGAGTGGGACGGCCAACCTCAGACAAAACCCTGGGAAAGGAAATCCTGTCACTGTGCCTTGGTTTCCACCACCCTTGTCAGCCCCCTCTGCACAGGCACACTTTCTTCCCCATTTTTCTCTGGCTGGCTATCTGATGCCAGCTAAGGGACTTAGATTGAGGCCATTTTCAGAAAGGTTTGCAATTGAAAATTCTGCCATATGATCTTTGAAGGTCGCTTACTCAAATTCTAAGTAAAATCTCCAAAGTGACTCCAAAGATGTCTCCCAGAAATACTTTCCAAAGAGCTAAGACTTTCTTCATGTTATCTTCTTTCTTTACTTTAATAGACTTTTCCTAATGAAACACCTGTCCTTCTGCTAAAAATACCCGGAACTATAGAATTTTAGAGATTAAGTAACAGTGCCTCTGGGAATAGAAAGAACTCTTCCTTTAATGCTGCAAATTTTTTCCTCCCAACTTTTTAGTTGCAAACATCATCTTTTTTCACTAGATAACACCTGGGTCTTTCTAAACCATTGACCAGAACCAGACTGTTACAAAGTCAAAGTGTCCTTGAAGCTCTGTTTCATGTCCTAGTGGTCAGTCCCCAGCTTGCCCAACATCCAACGCCAAGGGATACAAGGTGAGAATCTTATCAACAACTCTTGACCTCTCTAGCCCAATAACTGTCCTGTTCTCTCACTGACTCTATATTCTGACATTTGTTAAGATTCTTAACTGAGAGTGACAACATCAGACTCAGGAAGAAGAAAAGATATGTTAAGATATCAAGATATTTCACAGAAACCAGAAAGAGTTGACCAGCAGAATGGAACTAGGATCATGATTGGGCTCTCATTCCATCTCTGCTGTGTGTTCCTCAGTTATTTCTCTCTCTCTCTCTCTCTCTCTCTCTCGACATATGTCAAGATATAGATAGATAGATAGATTCCCCATCTCTATCTCTGTCTCTGTTTCTCTCTCTCTCTCTAAACAAGTATAACTTTTTCTGTTCCTTATGGCAGAAAAATACAATCACCAAGTTGTCTGAATTCTACATGGTATAGATTCTGCCATCTTAACAAAGATAGAATCATCTTTCTCAGAATGTTTTCAAATGTAGGCAGATAACTTGAATGGGCCTGTATAAATACCTTAATCTTGGGATATCAACTATGTTAAGAAGATGTATTCACAGCCGGGCTCGGTGGCTCAGCCTGTAATCCCGCGCCTTTGGGAGGCTGAGGTGAGTGAATTGCCAGAGCCCGCGGGTTCGAGACCCGCCTGAGCAGCGAGACCCCATCTCTACAATAAATCAAAAAATCAGCCGGGCATGATAGCGCATGCCTGTAATTCCGGCTACTTGGAAGGCTGAGGCGGAAGGATCGCCGGAGCCCAGCAGGTCGAGGCTGCGGTCGCTGGGAGCAGCCACTGCACTGCAGTCTGGGTGACAGAGTGAGACTCCAACTCAAAAAAAAGATGTACTCACATGTCAGTGCTTATTGAAACAGGTAGCCAAGAAGAGGTAAAAAGGAAAAGAGTACTTCTGGTAGGTTGAGTAATAGCCCCGAAAGATACTCAGGAACCTGTGAATGTCATCTTATGTGGCAAAAGCAATTTTGCAGAGAGAGGTAAGTTAAGGATCTTGAGATAGTCCCTAAATGTCATCACACGTGTCCTTATAACAGACAGGCAAAAGGAGAGATTCAATTTTAGAGGAGATGAGAGCAGAAATTGGAAGCAGAGATTGAAAGAATATGTTCTGAGGATGGAGAAAGAAATCAGAAGCCAAGGAACACTAGAGGCTAGAAAGAACAAGAAAAAGGAGTCTCCCTAGAGCCTCCTGAGGGTGCACAGCCCTGCTGACTCTTTTCAACTTAGTGAAAACCGTTTTTAACTTCTGTCCTCCAGAATGTAAGAAAGTAGATGTGTGTTTTAAGCCAGCAAGTTCGTGGTATCTTGTGGCAGCAGCCATAGGAAACTGATAAAGTAGTTTTTAGAAGAAAAGGAGAGGTGGCAATGCCAAGGAAGGGAACTCTTGGTAAGACTCTGAGCCCTCGATACAAAAGAAGGCTGTCAAGGAAGTCACACAAAAAGAAGTGCAAAGAAGACCAAGTATGAGGGGGAAGATCTAGATGGAGAAGAGTAAAGTCCTAGAAAAGCACTAAACTGGAAGTTCAGGTTCTGTTTCCAGCTCCCTGACTCAGGTTCTAGCATAGGGTCAGCCCTCTCCCTTCTTAGCCTTTGTCTAGGCATCTGGGCAAGAGGGTTTAAGTGACATAATCCGGAAGGTCCTCTTCAGCTCTCAGATTCTGCAATGCTCAAGCTTCTGTCTAGGCTTTGGCCTAGATTTTTTAGAATTAGCTCCAGGGGCTCTTGAAGTCTATATTTCTGGTTTTGACATGATAGATATATTGACTACAAAAATCCTGTACAACTAAAATAGGAATCCCCAGATGGCCATGTACAAAAACTCTAAGATGATTGTAAGTAATAAAGAGAGCAAGAGGAGCAAAAGACAAGACCCTTGAGCCAGCCCTGGGGGAAAAAAAGCTTCACAAGGGACTAACAACTGCTTATAAAGGTGTATATGATTTCCTCAAGGAAATCTGGAGTTAGTTCTGCAGAACTGAAAGTAAAACACAAAGTCATCAACACCTTCCCTGACAATGACAAAATTTATTAGTAACAGAAAAGAACACTTTAAAATAATAAGGTAATTTCTATGATTGGGAAAATAAATTGAAGATAAACAAATGTGCCTAGAATTAGTGCATCAAAACTTACTTTTCCTAAATGTCTCTCCTGTGTCCTTTTTGTTTGCTAAAATCATAGCAGTTCTAGCAAAAGTTACTAGTAATTTGAATCCTTATAAGGATATTTGTAAGTATGGTCATAAGTTGTACTTTAAATATCCTCACATCATCTGCATAAGTCTTCTGCCCTCCATGTGGAAATAGAATTATTTTTCTTTCCTAAAACTGAAGGCAAGATTATCTTCTTTCCTAAAAAAAAGATAAGTTGTGTATGACAATTCATTATTGTGCTCCATTGAGTGTAAGGGAACCTGAACTATAATGGTTTAATCAAAGATAAGACTAAGTCCAGAGGTAGGCAATACAGGCTGAGTCCAAGGACATCCCAATGACATCGGTATCTCTACCGTGTCATCCCTAGCAAATGGTATCCCTTCAAGTGGTCAAACCATGACCACACCAGCTTCAGCATACTCTGCATTCCAGGCAGGAAGAGGATGTGAAAGCTAAGGACAAAAGGTGAATCAGGCTAGGCTCAGTGGCTCAGCCTGTAATCCCAGCATTTTGGGAGGCCAAGGTGAGTGAATTTCCTGAGCCCGCGGGTTCAAGATCTGCCTGGGCAACTTGGCAAGACCTCATCTCCACAATAAATCAAAAATTAGCCGGGCATGGTAGTGCACGCCTGTAGTTCCAGCTACTTGAAAGGCAGAGGCAGAAGGATCGCAGGAGCCCAGCAGGTCAATGCTGTAATGGCTGGGAGTATTCACTACACTCCAGTCTGGGTGACAGAGTGAGACTCTAACTCAAAAAAAAAAAAAAAAAAAGGTGAATCAGTCCCTTTCCTGAAAGCAAAATCAACTTACATAACATTGCCAGAACTATATTCTACTTTAGTCATCCCCAGTTGCAAAGGATGCTGGCCATCGTACTTTTGTTGTTTAAGCTGAGTACTGACTTTCCTGAAAAACATCGGGATTTCTTTTAGAAACAAAGTAGAGGATAATGGACACTGGATAGAAAACTAAATGTCTGTCAAACTCTTGGAAAACTGCCAACCATTTTACTTGCCTCAAATGATCATCAGGGCTTTTCTTACGGCTGCATTTTATTTATTGTTTAATTGTATTTAAAGACATAGGGTACAATTCAGGATTCGGTATATAAGTGGTTATCATATAGTTGAAGTTTGGGTCTCCCTTTGGTCACCACTTAGTCTGATTTAGTAGTAGGTTATACTCGTTGAGGATCTCTTTTGGTTGCAAGCAAGGGAAACCAACTGATAAGCTTAAGCAAAAAAGCAGGAAGATTTTGAAATGTGTGTCAGGGTATTTCATAAAGATAAAGAAAAGTTTGAATAACTACTCTCAGAAAGAAAAGGAAGTTGGGGTGCTCCAGTAAGGCTTTTTTCCTACAAATCTGCCAATAACAGATACGGACCACACAGTACAATTTACAAAATAGTGCTTTCCAATTGCAAGGTGATAACTGCCAGTTCATGTCACATTAGGTTTTTATTAGGTCCCTGAATCATCCTATAAGGCCGGCATTTTCTGAAAGATGGGATATATGATGGTAATTGTTAACCCCTTGGTATCATCCCCTTGCCTTACCACTTCCGCTGTGAGGTAAATTTGGGGATAACACATCTACTCTGAGAGTGGATATAATCTTTGATAAACTCATGGATGGTGATGCAGAGGAATAAAGAGAAGATAAAGAAAATTCAAACCCAGACTGTGCCCATCTATTCTAACAGTGAAAAAAATCTCTGATTTCTTCACTGGTGGCAATGATCCAGTTTAGTTGATCTAATTACTGGGTATCTAGGAAGCACTCTTGAAGTTTGATGCCAGATTGGAGTTTGGGATTAGGTGTTTTTGGTTGAAAAATTGGGCATATATAGGTAAGTCAGATCCAGTGAGGGGACATTCATGCAGTTGAGCCCATTGCAAGCAGAGTGTCTGTCTCTGCCACCATGCCTGCCTTGCTCAGGAGCCCACGGGTTAAAGACCATACTGTCTACTAAAGGAAAATGATTGACAATTATAGGCCATCCTATCTGTCTGATCACCAAGAGAGCAAAAGGCTTCTGAAAAGCTTTTATGACATACAATTGTTTTATCCTCTAAACTCATTCTGAGAGATCCATCCATAGCAATCCTTCCCTTAACCTTCTTTTCACCAATATTCTAATAGTTATCCTTGACTTTGGAAATTATGTCGCAAGATTATTACTAAAGGCTCAGAAACTTCAATGCCTAGAATTTTGGCAGAAATTATCACTTACTTTTGAACCAAAATCCTAGGTTACCTCCCATTTCCTATTATCTTACCTAGCTAGGGCTATACAATGACTATTGTCTAGATATTAGTCTAGGTCCTGATTTTATGCCAAATTTCCTTTTAGCAAAGTAAGCAGCAAATTGTTATACTTGATGTTCTGGTCACAAAGAGACTGAATCTTCTCCAAGGTCTTCCATACACTGTAACTCTGCAGGCCACTTCAGTTCATGTCCATATTTCACAGAGATGTGAGTGTTTTATATTTAGTCAAATAATAGGAAAATACCTATGAGGCCATCCACAGGTATGAACTCAGGTATTCACTGTTGTATAAATAATGGGCATGGGTGTGGCCTGGTTGTGCAAATAATTTGTATGTTCAGGATCTAGTTTGATGATGGCATTAGTTGTACCTAGCTCTTAAAATAGATACATCAAAATGGCACAGTTGCTTATGTTCAGGATCTAGTTTGATGATGGCACTAGTTGTACCTAGCTCTTAAAATAGATACATCAAATGGCATAGTTGCTTATGAGTAGCTCAAAGTCTGTAGCTGTCCAAGACCAGATATTCTGTCCTCACCAGAGTCCATTCTGGGAGCTCATTCTAAAGAAAAAAGGAGAGTTACAAAAAAACAAAACAAAACAAAACAAAGCATGACTCTTCCCTCAAACTCTGAAACCTTCCACTGGATGGTCCCATAAGGGCTTATCAAAGACTTCCTAGTACAGCTTGGTCTCCATACAGTGCCTTTGAAACCACAGGCTCACAATATCTGAGTAAAGAGTAAGATGAACTTTCTTTAGAAAACCTAAAAATACTTCTCCTACTTGGGAGATTTTCAGATACCCAGAGATGATAGACCCATACTTTTTTCCCTCCTCTCACTTGCTAGGGTTCACGGTGAATAAAGAATATTTTTTCTTGTCCCATAGACTTTGAGCTTTACCACCATGTGACTTGCTTTGATCAATAAAGCATGAGTGGGTATAACAGTATTTCAGTTCCTGAAAGAGACTTTAAGTAGTGATATGTGCTTCCAATTGCCCTCCTACATTCTTGTCCTCCAAGAGAACCTTATAGCCCAAGTAGGTGGCATGCCTTCAACTTGGATCCTGGAATGAGAAGACACCTGGAGCAGACTGGAGCCCGACCTGCTACCTAGATGAGAGCTGCAGTGGCAATGTGCAGTGCAAGTGAAGGAGGAATAAATGCTTGCTTTTGTGAGCTACTGAGGTTCTCAAGATCATTACAGCAAAACTTAAGGAAAGCAGAAAAGTATGCCAAGTAAACAAGTCAGGGACATTGAATAACATGCTTCTTCAAAATATGATATAGACTGTCTTAAAAATCTGAAGAGGAATTACATAAAATGTGATGAGGACCACTTTGCCGTGTATTGTGTCTTCTTCCCTATGGTAGGGGACACCAGGCATACAAAGGTTATTCCTGACTTTGGAAATAGTATACTAACATATGCTATGCCATTAAAACCTTAGAAACTTCAAAGTCTCAAACCTTAGACTTTTGGTAGAAGTTATCTTCTACTATAGAACCAAAATACCTAGGTTACCTCCCATCTCCTGTTATTTCAGGTCCATCACCTTTATATCAACAATATCATGACCCATATGGCACATACTCTTGAGGCCTTGCCCAAACAGTGCACCAGATCCCAGCTGCTTTAAGTATTTCTGCTAATGGCTCACAGCTACAGCTTCTGCCCAAGGCTACAGGCAGTAAGAGACTTATTGAGCAGGAGGGTCTCGTTTGTATATCACAGGCTGCTAGTTTTCCATCCTAGAATATACAGAGGTTCTCCCTCCCCCCATTACACACACACACACACACACACACACACACACACACACACACGCTCCAATGATCAATTCCAAATACCTGGCCTCATACATTTCCTGAGACTCTACTGCCTGCAATCTCCTCTCTGGCATGATGATTGTATTTGTTGAGGTAATTAGGGTTGTGAGCAACAGAATCAGACTCTGGCTAGCTTAGTTAAAAACATTATGGGAAGGTTATAGGAATGGTTCACAGATTAAGATAAGACTTGAGCAGTGAAGATTTGAGATGTGAAGAAATTACGGACAGAACCTCCGGGGATATAAGCAACAGAGATTCGAGACCCTTAGCTCTTGAACAGAGGTTCTCAAATTTGTCTGAACATTAGAATCACTTGGAAGCTATAAAATCCTACTGCTGATGCTCAGTCTATGCCATAGATGAGGTAAAATCAAAATCTTTTGAAATGGGACCCAGCCTTTAAAATCCCAGAGGTGATTCTAATTGGTAGCCATGGCTGACACTTTAGCTGCATCAGAATCACCTGAAGGGCTTGTTAAACTATAAAATGTCGGTCAGGCATGGTGGCTCAAGTCTGTAATCTCAGCACTTTGGGAGGCCGAGATGAAAGGATTGCCTGAGCCCAGGGGTTTGAGACCAGTCTGGGCAATTTGGTGAGACCTCCTTTCTACAATATATATATATTTTTTTTAAAAATTAGCCAGGCGTGATAGTGCATACCTATATTTCCAGTTACTTGGAGGGCTGAGGTGGAAGAATTGTCTGAGCCCAGTGGGTCAATGCTGGGGTGGCCGTAACCATGCCACTGCACTCCAGCCTGGGTAACAGAGTGAGCCTCTGACTCAAAAAAATAAAAATAAAACATAGAATGTTGGGTTTCACCCTCAGAATTTCTGATTCATATAAAATCAGAGCATGGTGCCTCACACCTGTAATCCCAGCACTTTGGGAGGCCGAGGCGAGAGGACCACTTGAGTTCAGGAGTTTGAGATCAGCCTAGGCAATATAGCAAGATCCTGTCTTTACCCCCCCCCCAAAAAAAGTGGCCCGCTCAAATCCTGATTATATAAAATCAGTTAGAAATAATTTGCATTTATAAAAAAGTAACACTGAACTTGGGTCTGGGGTATGGCCTGAGATTCTGTAATCCTAACAAGCTCTCATGCTATCTGAGATTGCTAGTCCTGAAATCACACTTAGGCTAACAAAGTTCTAGAGCAGTAGTCCTCAAACTCAGCATGTACACACAGCTGTCATTGCAAACATGGAAACACGGATTCCTGGGAATCCTTCACCAGATTCTGATTCAAGTAGCTCCTGGGCGATGCATATGCTGCCAGTCCACAGACCCGGCTGCTTATGGCTCTGCTCTGGAGTTATGGCTCTGAGCCAGGAGTGATTTTTTTGATTGTCACACCAGGACAACTGAGGTAGGAGGACAGAGTGATCTAGTAGGTAGAAGCCAGGAATGCAGCTGCACACCCTACAATTCTCAGGGCAACCCTCCATAAGAAATAATTATGCTCCCTAAAATGTCAACAGTGCCAAGGCTGAGAAGCCCTCTTAAGGGAGCATGGCTATTAGCAAAGTCCAGTTGCTCCTCCCTAGCTATTGATTCTGATTTTATAATTCCTATAAGAAGGAATAATATTGTCTCTGCTCAGGTTAAGTGTCCACCCTGGATCAATGCACTGCATCAAGGAGGCAAGACCTTGTCATACACACATGACCACGGGAGACCCAGCCCTTGAATAAAAGCAACAGAAGGCAGACAGTGAGATATTCTGAAAGTCCAGAGAAGTAAAGAAAGTCAAACTTTAGCTGAGACAACCGTGTTCACTAGAGCAGGCATGACAGAGTTCTGGGCATCTCCTGATGGGTGACAAGGTGACTGAAGCTTCATATATGCAGCAGTTGCTGGAGCTGCTACTGCTATCTAACCAACTGAGAACCTGTAGAAGCCCAGGGCAACTGCAGAGTTCCCTATATTTCCTGACTTCCCATGTCTCCTTGAAATAAGTCCCCATCCCTGAGGTAAAGCCTATTTCTTTTCCTTGCAAACTGAAGTACACACACATACACTTGTACTCATGTACATTCACATGGAGCTCAGAGCTGATTCAATATGAACTTCCAGTCTGTCCCTCACAGAAATGGTAAAACACACAGGCCATCAAGGCCAAGGGAAATGACCTACCCAGTCGTATGGGATCAGCTTTCACTTTACTTGTTCAATACCCCATCCACACTAACTTCTTTAGACTGTTGAAATCTGTTTTGGAACTGTTACCTTCTCAAATAAAAGTAGGAAGAGCTATCTTTTATTGAGTACTCATTCCAGCTTTATTCTGAACATCTATATATCAGTCTGTGTATATATATATTCTCATATACACACACAAATATATATCCCTATCACTATTTTTAATCCTTATAAGATTTCTATGGGATAGTAGTATAATTATCAGCAAAGAAAATTGAAGAGATTAGATAACTGGCGTTAAGGAGCAGGACTGGACTCCAAACTCAGGTCTGTAAAATCCGAAAACCTTTTACTTAACCATCATCTTCTCCTTTTCATCCTTCCTGCCTTCATTCCCATCTAAGTCCCTCGTAGCAGTGATGCAAGACTCTAATCATTTGATGCTCTGTATTTCTACTGTCAGCTAGACGTTCACTAAAATATAAGTTCTTAAGTGCAAATGTTACCCACACACTTAGAGCAGAACCTGACCCAAGAGCAGGTTCTTAATAAATATATTTAAGGCTGGGCACGGTGGCTCACGCCTGTAATTCCAGCACTTTGGGAGGTTGGCAGGAGGATTACTTGAGCCCAAATGTTTGAGACCAGCCCAGGCAACATCTTTTTTAAAAAGTAAAAATAAAATTAGTTGCATGCGGTGACGCACACCTGTAGTCCCAACTACTCTGGACGCTGAAGTGGAAGGATCGCCTGAGCCCAGGAGGTCAAGGCCACAGTAAGACCTTGACTCAAAAATAACAAATAAAAACAAATATGATTTAAATAAACCTTTCATTCTTTTAATTGTCTTGGATGTGTAGAAGATTTGCAAGCACAGTACAGAGAGTTCCTGAACACCCCTCACCCAGATTGCCCTTTTGTGATTTCAAACAGATGGCAAAGTAAACTCAGAATGAGAGAGCCCTCATTGCAATCGTTTTCTGAACAAAGAAACCACATGTGAGCCTCTAACTGCAGCCAGCTTCCTGTAGGTCACCCAGCAACATGCTGTCAGATCGGCCCAGCTGGAATGAACCCTAGGTGTCAAAGATGTTCCGGGAATTTCCCAGTGCTTTGTGGATTTCAGACCTGACACTTCACTGGCTCTCACAACAGAGGGTAAGTGAGCGAGTCTGCATGTGCCCTGCCGACTTCTCAGAAGGTTGTGTCTCACTTAGATGATCAAAGCCATTGGCCAGACGTCCTGTCATGCCCTGTGCTTTGTACAATGCCAAGTACACTGCAGATAGTTCCACAAGTGCTAAATAATAACAGTGTCTAACTTTCATGGGTTATTTGCAGTACAGTCATTCTTTATACGTATTCTATTAACTGCTGTTGTCTCTGCTCTTGGTGAGAAAGGGTGTTACGGGTGACAAGATGGACACCCAGTTAAAAGATGTCTTCAGAAATAGAACTTGCTCCCAATCTTTCCAAACTCTTACAGCATTTGACTGGAGTAGAGAGTAAAAAGTTGGAATGACTTGTCCTTTATGCTAGTTGCAAAATTTACAACCACCCCTCCACCTGCGTCTTCTCTGAGATCCTATCTGCCTTTGAGGACTAATGCGACATAATTCTACTCAACTATAATAATGTAATAGTGAAGAGGAATTTTCTGCTTGGAAGAGACCATCTCATTTCAATATGCTGTGACATCTTTTGGAAACCAATATCCTCTATAATAGGGAATGGCTGCAGATCAAGGGCAATCATTTCTGTGATTTATGAGTAGTGCAAGCAGATGGTTTTTTGAATATTTGGCCTTTTCCCAAAAACCTCATGCAAGCTAAGCTGTTGTATCTTATTGCGTGAAAAGTCTTTGCTTCCAGGTGAGGGGTTGGACTGACTCAAAATCTGCCTTTGTACTTGAAACCAGGGCAGAAGATACGGCTAACCTGAAGAAAGTCAAGGAAACTGTTTTTAAAATTTTTCTCTACAGTTAGCAGCAGTTATAACTACAGACCAAGCTGTATTTGCCAAAAATAAAAATGAAAAAATAAACAAAAAACCAGAGAACCAGATACCTGATTGGAAGGTGATGATGTCTCACTTTGCCACGGTTATTATATTATCAATTTTCTCCCCTCAAGACCTGTGTGATTCACAGGGAACACTATTAGCCTGGCAAGAATTAATTGCAATCCTGACAAAGGTGACCTTCCAAACAAAAGCAAAATGGCAAACCCATCTTCCAAGTGAGGCACCTGAATGTTTAGGAGGTTTGGCTAGGATTTTTAAACAGAATCTTGGGAAATACTATCAGATTTAAGAGAAGCACGCATGTTGTATTGTTTTTAGTAGAAGACCAGAGTGAATGGGACCTTAGCCCAAGTCATGAGAGGAAATATTAGTTATCTGCTTTATTTAATATCTTAAAATTTGAAGCTTTCCATTTCAATTCAGTTGATCTTTTCATGGGTCAAAAAGGTGGGCAATTTTTGAGGTCTAAGGATTAAGTGAAGAACGAAATATTTCAACATCAGAAGACTTGAAGATGCGATACAATGTCTTAGACTCTTTGGACTGCTGTAACCAAATAGCATAAGCAGGGTGGCTTATAAACAGCAAGAATTTATTTCTCAGAGTTCTAGAAGCTGAGAAGCCTAAGATCAAGGTATCATCAGCTTTGGTATCTGCTGAGGACCCACTTTTGGACTCATAGATGATGCTGTGTCCTCACATGGTGGAAGAAAGAAGACAGCTATTTGGGGCCTCTTTTATAAGGGCACTAATCCCAGTCAAAAAGGCTCTGCCCTCATGAGCAAATCACCTCCAAAAACCCCACCTCATAATACCATCACATTGGTGATTAGATTTCAATGTTTGAAATCAATGTGGGGAGACACAAACCTTCAGACAATAGCACACATGTAAGTGAAGAGAGTCAGTTAGAGCGACCTGAAATAGGGACCCACAAAGCTACTTTCTCCACAGTTAATATACTCCACAATATGTTGTTAGCTTGAAAGTCTATTTGTTTCTCTTTCTTTTCTAGAAAATTAACATTGGGAAAATGTATGAAGTCATAAACATGAGTCTTTAATGATTCACATTCTTCCCTGTGGCAATGAACCCCACCCCCTCCAATGGCACAGCAACCTTCTACATAAAACTGATAAAACTGTGCGTTCCAGAAAGGTTTTGCTATCAGTAAAGTACCTCAAAGGAAACCCAAATCACTTTGTTACTGAAAAGGTTTTATTGTGGGGTTGAAATGGAAAACATAGGTCAAAAGAGTTTTGAGGATAAACAATAAGAGGAAGTTTTTTGTTTTTGTTTTTTGCAGTGCCACTAAATTGTCATAGAGGGAAGTTTCTCTTCTGTGATGAATTTTACCCCTGGAAGATGCCAAATGTTCTAGAAATGAGCAATTAGACAGGCTTCTGTCTGGCCCCACTTGTGTGTTCTGAGGCATCACTTGGTTGAGCTTACAGTTTCTTCCTGTAAGCAGGCATTTGCACCTATTTGTCCATTTTATGGCTCCAAAGGGTATAATTCTCTTCAAGAATGTGGTTCTGAGTGTCTTTAGGAAATCTTAGAAATTTCAGTTCTATTAATATTTTTTTATTTTACCAATTTTGTTTTTATTCATCCCTTATTTAATTATTCACATATAAATCTCACCAACATTTATTGATTGCCATCCCTAGGCTCATGACATAGCCTTGGGCTCCCAGCTCTGAACAGAGCAGATAAGATTTGTATTCTCATGAGGCTTATAGAAATATATATCTGCTTAGCTTCATGTTGTTTGATTTTTACCTTTGGTGGCTTCTTGAGCTAATTCACTAATTTTTTTGTGATTAATGCTTAGGTCCCACTTATGAATGAGAACATGTGGTATTTTGTTCTTTATTTCTGTGATAGATCACGAAAAATGATTGTCTCCAATTCTATCCAGTTTGCTGAGAAGACAATGATTCTGTCCTTCTTTATGGCTGCTAATTTTTTGAATTAACTGTTTTTGAAGAAACAAAGTATCTCTAACCCTTTGATATTAAACAAACACTAACACAAGCCAACTTCTTATAAACTCTTAAGTTAAAGAGACATTCTAATCAGTTATTAAGAGAAACGATAGCAAGGAGAACATTAAAAAAATTAATGGCATGGTATTAAAGCTATAATAAAGGCAAATTCATAGGTTTTACTTTGATGTTGGACATTTTTATTATTTTAGTCATTCTAATAAGTATATACTGATATCTTAATTTGCATCTTCCTAGTGTCTATGATCATGAAAGTCTTTACATGTGTTTATTTACCATCTGCATATCCCATTCAGTAAAATGTCTTTTCTAGACTTTTGTCAATTTTCTATTCAAATTACTTGTTTTTATTGTACTGTTGAGTTTGACGGTTATTTATATAATCTAGACACTAATCCTTTACCAGACATGGAGATCCCAAATATATTCTCTCAGTATCTTATCTTTCCATCTAATTAACAGAGTTTTTCAAAGAAAAAAAGGGTTTTAATTTGATGAAGATCAATTGATCAATATCCTTTTATGGATTACACTTTTGTATCAGGTTTAGTTTAGTCCTAGATGTTAAAGCTTTTCTCCTATATTTTCCCCCCAATTTTATAGTTCTAAATTTTACATTTAAGTCCAGGTTCCAATTTGAGTTCATTGTTAGATGAGGTATGAAACTTACATCAGTTTTTTTGTCTATGGATGTCCATTTGCTCAAAGATCATTTGTTGAAAATAGTAGCTTTCCTCCACTGAATTGCTTTGCACCTTTGACAAAAGTCAACCAGGCATATTTCTGGGTTTTCTATTCTGTCCGTTGATGTATAAATCTATCCCTTTGCCAATAGCATGCAGTTTTGACTACTGTAGCAATCACCTGGGCCTGGATAAATAATCAGGTTCCTCCTAATTTATCCTTCTTAAAATTGTGTTACCTAATTTAGTTCTTTTGACTTTCCATTTACATAATAGAATAATCTTGTCCATATACACAAAAAAACTTTTTAGATCATTATAGGAATTGCAATAAACCTGTACATCAATTTGTGAAGAATTTACATCTTTCTTCTGTTGATTCTTCTAATCATGAACATGGTATGTCTCTTCAATTATGTAGCTCTTCTCTTTTTTTAAATCAGTATTTATAGTTTTCTATACTCAAATCCTATTCATGTTTGATGTTTACATCTCAATATTTCTCCCTTTTGGAGCAAATTTAAAAGACTTTTTAACTTTGTTTTCCACATGTTTATTGTTGTTATATAGAAATACAATATTTGTCTGTCTATCTTGTGTCTTGCAACTTTGCTGAGCTTACTTATCCATTTTAGAAATTTTAGTATAGATTTATTGGAATTTCTGTACAGATAATTATATCATCTAAAACTAGGAACAGATTTTTTTCCCTTTTCTATCCATATGTCTTTTAGTTCTTTTTCTTGCCTTATTGCACTGACTAGAAATTCTATAACAGTACTCTTGAATAAGAGTGCTGAGAGCAGATAATGTCACCTTTTTCTCAGTCTTAGGAGAAAGCATTCAGTCTTTCAACAGTAAAATAAAAACTGTAGAGTTTTTTTAAATGATCTTTAACAGTTAAGAGGGTCCCCTTTTATTTCTATTTATTCTAAAAGTCTTTGTGGTGAATGAGAATTAGATTATATGAAATACATTCTCTGCATCGCTTGCTATGAGCATATAGTGCTTTTCTCTAACAGATTAAAATGGTAGATTGCATTTACTCCTTCCCTGTTTAACCCAACGGTACTCACTGGTGGTGTTGCAGCTACAGTGTTCACCTGGAGATTATAAAAAAAAAAGAATTACAAAGTATAGTAATTCTCTTCCCTTTTTTGTTGTGATTTTCATTCGGATTAGAGACAAGTTCTGTTTAGAAATAACTCCAAGAACAGTTTTTATATTGTATTTTCACATTAAGTACCAGATTTGCTTCAGCCTCAAAGAACATGTTTATGCAAAATTAAATGAATGTGGCAGAGAGCTGCACTTTTTTTTTTTCTAAACAGGTAAAGGGGTAGTTGATTTTCAAATATTGACCCAGTTTTGCCTTCTTTGAATAAACCCCATTTTTTTCATGGCAAATAATTCTTTTTGTAATTAGCTGAATTCTATTTGCTAATATTTTGTTAAAGATTTTTGCATCTATATTCATGAGGGATATTGGTGTATAGATATCTTTTCTGTAATTTGTTTAATTTTTGGTATCAGAGTAATACTAGCACCATAAAATGAATTGAGAAGCAGTTATTTTTCTTCTAATTTCTAAAGTAAATGGTGTACAATCGATGTTAATTATTTTTTATATGTTTGCTAGAATTCTTTTTTTTTTTGAGTTGGAGTCTCACTCTGTCGCCCAGACTGGAGTGCAGTGGCTGCTCCCGGTCACCGCAGCCTCGACCTGCTGGGCTCCGGCGATCCTTCCGCCTCAGCCTTCCAAGTAGCCGGAATTACAGACGTGAGCTATCACGCCCGGCTTATTTTTTAATTTATTGTAGAGATGAGGTTTCACTGCCCAAGCGGGTCTCGAACCCGTGGCTCAGGCAATCCACTCACCTCAGCCTCCCAAAGGCGCGGGATTACAGGTTGAGCCACCAAGCCCTGCTTGTTTGCTAGAATTCTTCAGGAAAATCATTTGGGCCTGAATATTTCTATTTTGGGAGTTTCTAAATAAGAAATCCAATTTCTTTAATAGTTACAGAGCTATTCAAACTATCTATTTTATATTGGGTGGGTTGTAGCAATTTGTGTTTTTGAGGAATTGGTTCATTCATCTAAATTGTCAAATTTATATGTGCATAGTTCCCTGTGACAGCCAGCAACATCATGGGGAAGCTGAGTGCCCTTTCTACCACTAGGTAGTGGTAAAAGTCCTGACTCTTCACAAGGCCTCCCTCCAGGTGGACAGATGAGGTATCTGGTTACTTCTACTGGAATTAGAAGTGCAAGATCCCTGTGTGATATCCATTGACACCACAGGGTGGGTGGAGCCTCATTACTGCCTGGCAACCTTCTCTAATACCACCCTCAGAGGGGAAGATAAGGCAACTTTTCACATTCTGGTGAGGGTAGAAGTCTAGACTCCCTTCAACCTTTGTTGTTACAGACAGGAGTGGGGTCAGAGAATTTCTGTGATGGTTGGCTAGCGTGGTTTTTATGCAAAAGTGTGTGTGTGTGTGTGTGTGTGTGTGTGTGTGTGTGTGTGTGTGTGTGTGTGGATCTTTTTAGACTTCTCCTTTCTTGGTTCTTCAGAGGGTTCTCAACTGCATTGAGCCCCAGTTGCCCACAGCAGTAACTAACATTTAATCACTATACTCTTGGATTGGCTTTACTGCCTTCTTTGTTTTACTAGTCCTAGTTTCCTGACTCCTGTTTCCTAAGGTCACCTCCCTAAATATAGCTTCATCAATCTCTTTTCTAGGGCTCTGTTTCTGGTGGAAGCCCATGATAAAATAGGCAGAGAATGGGTAGCTCTGGAGGGGCAAAACGAAAGCAATCAATCCAGGCATCCATTCTTTTCCCAAGTGTTGCAGGGGTAAGTAATCCCATGCCAAAATCCAGGTGTAGATGCCCATTAATCTACAATAATGGTTTAGAAAAGTGTGAGTGGCCAATGTTAGGTGTGTTGACAATGTGAATACAGGAGAAATATGTTGTTATGCTTTATAACATAAGAGCAAACTACAGCATGAGAGCAGTTGTAAACAGGTATCCTAAAATGTGAAGCTACAAAACACAAAATACAACAGCAACAACAGCAAACCTCAAGAGTTTAGGGAAAATTACATGCTGTCAATCCAACATTTCATCTCTCAAACTCAAATTCCTGATGCCACAGTCACAGATAAAGACTGGGAAGGGGAGGAAAGAGAAAGCAAAGCCTGTTATACAAATGTCTAGCCAGAGTCCAAGGGGTAGGAAAGTCCAAGATTTGTTTCTCAAACAGGGAGTTTGAATCTCCATTATTCTAGAGGACATGCACATTCAGGTCTAATTCCACAAGATAAAGATAATGGTATAAAGCAGAGGTCAGCAAGATTTTTCTAGAAAGGGCCAAGAGACAAATATTTTAGACTTTACAAGTCATGCAGTCTGTACAAAAACAGCCATAGAAAATAAATAAACTAATAGGTATGGCTATACTCCAATAAAACTTTATTTATAAAGCCAGTGGGAGAACAGATTTGACCCACAAGTTGTAGTTTCCTAACTCTGGTGTAAACCAAGCTACCTTTTGTTATCACTTCACAAAGAGCCTCAGTTATTAACTATACCTAAACACTTTCTTCAAAATGTAAAATATTTCATCAGTAAATAAAATATTCAACTCTCTAGCAACTGTCTTCAAAAATTTTATTTTAACCTTCTACAGTTTTCATTTCTGGGAAAAAAACTCAAATCACCAAATTACTATCTGTTAGGTCAGTGGGCTGGTGCACCGGTAAGATTCAAATAATTGTACAGAAATTAGATTGAGAAAGTTAGTTCGTTTAAAAAGTAGATTAAGGTGGGGAGGTGGAGTCACTTTTCAAGGGAGAGAAGGGAACCAGGCATCTGAAGGAAATATGGGGAAGTGCTTGAGGTTGAATGCTTTTAAAACTTCTCTTTGGCAGGGCAGGTCACCATGGTGTTGAGGTGGTAGTCTGTTTTACATCATCATGGGGATGGGTAAGCACAGGAACTGTTGCCATGGTGATGGTGTTGTGGTCTGTGTCACATAGGTCAAAAGGGCTTAATCACAATAGATTAGGTCAGCCTGGCCCTTTATGGCAGGAAGACAAATACTTTGGATAAAAGGGTTGTTAGTACAAAGCCTGCTTTGGGGGTTGCAAGACAATAATTGGTAACTACCTCTGGGCCCTTGTTAATGATTAGAGAGTGGATTAAAATAAGATGTTAGCTAAAGTTAGTCCATTTTGGCTTTTTACCATTTCACTGTCAAATTGGTTACATTTTAATTTTTTATCTCACAAACACTTTGTGTCTCACTCTGAAACTTCCATCTCCCCTGCCAAAATGAAATTGAAAGCACAAGACCTGAAAATCTATCATTAAAGGCCATCATTTAAAAAACAAAACAAAAAAACACTAAGTAGGACTAAAGAAAAGCACATTTGTTCAAATACAATCACATAACTAAACCAAGAAGTAGTCCCCTTGGAGATAACCTTATGCCAAAAGATTTTCATGTTTTCTTGAGAACCTTTCATGCTGAATTTTCTAAATGCCCGCTGGTTGTACACAGTGGCAGAGTGCAACAGTGATTTAACAACCCCAGGCAAAATTATATAACAAAGCCTAAACGTGACAGAGTATATTTCTTATCCAGTGGTAAAGTAATCTGCAATTTCACAAGTCAGAATTTGGTCAGGACCCAGATGCTAATTGTGATACCAGGCAGAATGCACTCAAGCTTTAATTTATATCAAATAGCAAAGAGGCTTCCAGGACTAGGCATTGAACCTCATGTTGGAATGCTATAGCTTTTCCTCAAGCAAAATAACACAAATCAACATCATTGTTCAACAGCACCATAGGTATCTCTGTGGGAATTTTCTAACAAATTACTGACAAGGGTTGGCCCTTATTAATCCACAGTTGTGAATGCCATCAGCGCCTATGTTTAAAAGGCTATAAAGCCAAAGAATAGCACACACTTGGGTCTTGTTCAGATTAAATTGCTACAGAACAAGGGCCAAATACCAAAGTAACCATGACTGCATCTTTAGGTTGTCCTCTCAAAATGGTTATTTTTTTATTCCAAGGACTTAATGGAAAAATAAGCAATTCCTTTGAAGTTAGGGATTTATTTTTTTCTGATAAGTACATGTTTAACTTTCTCATTCAATAATGATTTCTTTTTCTTATCAATACTCACACTCTCTATCAAAGAGTGCAGAATATTTAGGGGGCATCTTTTTTAGATATTCTATAAACTGAATCAGTTTATCATGTATAGATAGATACTGATGCCTTGCATCTTAGCACAATTGAGACAGATTTGAACAGATGCATAAAGAACATAAAAACCACTAGCCAAACACTGAAGCACTTAGGTGGTGGTGAGCATGTGTACTCAGGCAAGAGTGTGTGACTCCAGCTGATTTCATGTCATCACTAAAGTCCTCCTGAGAGATAGAGGGTTGTAAGAGGAAGGACATCCACATCCAAGACTTGGATACCTGGAAGAGAGGAAAAGCATGGCAGATTCAATAAAGAGACAAATTTTACTTAAAGTATGTAGATACCACTTAAATTAATGGGAACTGGAATACATTTCCCAAAAAAGAGAATAGATTAAATAATCTGATTATGAAAAGTTACCGTCATCTTAAAGAAACCAGACTGAGGTCACATTAAGGTTGCAGTTAAGTAATGAATAAGACATTAAAGACTAAAGACAGACATCTGACTTGTCCTTCACAGAACTTTACAGGGGATAGCATGTTTATTGGTTTAATCCTGGTAGCAACCATGTAGACATATTATCCCCAAGCCCCATGAGAACATCCAGAAGGGATGAGTGACTCATGCAAGTCCATTTAGCTCATAACTGGTAGAATCAAAAAAACAAATTCAGGTCTTTTAGTTGTCTTAGTGTTATTTTCACTCTATCACCGTATTCTCTTCACGGAGGACCAAGTAGCAAAATGTCACAGTACACGCAACCCTGGACCAAAGGGTATAACAGGTTTAAAGTCAGATTAAAACATTTCACTTCAATACTCTCCTTCCTCAAGGCCTTGCCAGTCACTGGCTATCTGTGAGATTACCAAATTTCTCTGGTCTTGCTCCTACCTATATGACACATATTCTCAGCCTTTTGCAAACTTCTGCAGAAGCTTCCAGGAGTCCCAGAGGCCTCTCACACGTTCTCGTGAGCTGTTTTCTATTGGTCTTCCAGCTTTTCAGTGATGCCAACCACCTTGAAATCACTTGAGGATAGTGCCTCTCAGTGCCACTGCTGCAGCCGTGTGAGAACATATGTCCGACGAAGATGGCCTTAATGTTCCCTTCGGCTCTGAGAAACTTTAGGCTCCCTCCTGAATATAAATCCCTGAGCTTTCTTTTTTGAAAACATTCACTTTAAAATATTTACAATTGCAAATTCTTACTCCGTTCCTTTGAGATGCAAATCTTCTAGCCTCTTGCTCGTTTCATAGCCCAGTGTTGTCTTTCTCAAGGACCTGGGAGCCTTCCTTTTGAAATGCAATCATCAAGAAAGATAGCACCCTGATCTCTAAGTCTCTGTGGGAGACAAACTTCTGTTGGGAGGGTACAGCCTAACTTCTGTTTGTGCCAATTATCTGGAACAGATGGCCTAATCACATCCACCAACTTCCCCCTAAGGTTTTCCAGGACTTTTCCACTAGCTCATTTAAAAATCATTTAATTTTTCATTTCAGTAGAGTTAAGTTTATCTCTCTCCCCATTGCAAGAGTCTTGAATGAGTTCTTCCTTGCCTGTTTACCTCCATCGGGTGTAATTTTTCTTTTTTTATGTCAAAAGTGTCACTGCCAAAATCTTCCTGTTGCAGCAAACCCTCAGAGACTCAAAGAGACTCCAGGAAGAATGTCTCTCCTTGAGTCGGGTCACACTTTGGAACCTGCAGTAGAGCTGGATGACACCATCTTCCCCATATCTCATGGTGTTCCTTATAATAGAGTCCTACTTTCTGGCTGCGACTCTATACTCTCAGGTTGAGACAGTGTCATGGGTGGAGCATGTGGCCTCTTTATCACAACCCTTCTCTTAGGTGTCCAACAAACCACTTTCTTCCGAAGTCCCTGAAAATTGTTGGAAGGAGGTTTAGAATAAGCTTAGCTCACATTTTGCCTCAGCATAAACATTTGTGCTTTGACTGACCTGCTTTGAATATAGCACAGGTTACTCATATAGATAAATTTCCAATAGTTTTTAGGAGGTGTTCAGACATTCTACTGCAGGCCAAACAGCAGCCTACCCCACCCCCTTGACAAATCTCCATCAGATACAAGACAAGGAAAGAGTCATAGAAACAATAATAGACTACATTTTGAGTTTGTGGACTGCAAATGTCTGACAAAGTCTCTTATAGGAAAACCCCCTCCCCTTGTCTCCGTCCATCTAGTCTGTCACCTGAGATGCAAATGTCTGCAAATAAAAGATCTAAGACTCATGTGACTACAATCAACATCAAAGACCCGCAGCCCTGGACACTCCTGGGGTCCAAACCCCCCTTCCCCAAGGACTCTTAAATATACTAACTCTTGGCCACTGGGTACCACACTTGCCTCTGAGTGTCAGCCCCCTTTCCAATCTGTGAAAGGTGAATAATAAACTTTACTTCTATTTTCTTACTTGGTTGCATCTTGCATTATTCCCAAAGCACCTTGCCTCAAACCCTTTCCATTGTTTTAATCTAAACAAACGCCACATGAACCCACCCATCCAGGTGGCAAACATGCCCATACACATTTGAATTCCAGGTTAGTCAAAAAACAAGTGCTCTAGCTGGGCTCAGTGGCTCTCAGCCTGTAATTCCGCGCCTTGGGAGGCTGAGGTGAGTGGATTGCCTGAGCCCGCAGGTTCGAGACCCGCCTGGGCAACTTGGTGAGACCTCATCTCTACAATAAATCAAAAAATTAGCCAGGTGTGGTAGCACGCACCTGTAATTCCAGCTACTTGGAAGACTGAGGTGGAAGGATTGCCGGAGCCTAGCAAGTCGAGGTCCAGTCTGGGCGACAGAGTGAGACTCCGACTCAAAAAAAAAAGCTCTATTTCACTTAGGTGAATGAAAGTAGCGTGGTGGGGGTGCTTACAAATAGAAAATTCAGGAGAGAAAAATGAAGTGTTTTTATTTTTTTCTTTATTTATTTTGCATTTTTTGAAAGACCCAGTTCAAACAACCATTCAGAGTATGTTTAAACATTCATATGCCTGATACCATATATCGATTTTCTCAGTTTAACATTACATGCCAGCCCGGCAAATTTATTTTTTGTTTTTTATTTTTTTTTAGTTAGAATCTCACTCTGTCATCCAGGCTGGAGTGCAGTGGCATGCTCATGGCCACCACAGCCTCAACCTGCTGGGCTCAGGCTATCCTTCTGCCTCAGCCTTACAAATAGCTGGACACACACTACCATGCTCAGCTAATTTTTTGATTTATTGTAGAGATGAGGTCTCACCATGTTGCCCAGGCTGGTCTTGAACCTGTAGGCTCAGGCAATCCTCTTGTCTCAGCCTCCCAAAGTGCTGGGATTATAGACTTGAGCCACCACGCCGGGCCTAGTCCAGCAAATTTAAAGCAATTTTATGAAAGAAAGAAGCAGGGAGGAGGAGGAGGAAGAGAATGGAAGGAAGGAAGGAAGGAAGGAAGGAGGGAAGGAAGGAAGGAAGGAAGGAAGGAAGGAAGAATGGGCAAAAACTAGAAGTTGATTTCAGTTTAGTATTAGAAAGAGTTATAATAATTAGCACTGCCCAGTACACTTTTTGATTGCTGTTAAAAAAAAATTGTCCATGTTGGGACCTGAGCAGAGACTGGAGACATCCAGGATGTTGTGGAGGAAATTCACACACAGGGTGGGACATTGGAATCATCCAAGGACCCCTCCAACTCTGAGATCATACTATTTGGTGGTATTAGTATTTGCAAAATATTCTTTTGGGTTTCTTAATAAAGTTTTATTAATTTCTCATATATTAGCAACTCATGAACCAAATAGAAAACATTCTCAAAATGTAGATCATTTCTTTTTTGAAATGAGATGCTGATTTCAGAAAGCCATTTTTATCAACCCAGTAACTTCAGGCCCAGGGAAAGCAGCAACATTGAATTGTGCATTTAGTTGAATATTACATGTTGCTATTATCTTACTATTTGGAATCATGTGTGAATGTGATTTAGTTATTCCTCATGGCAGTCTTCATACAATTAGGCATTACTTACTCATGGCTGAATGGAAAGAGCACTACAGAGATAGGTACATTGTGTTTTTCTTTCTCTGTAAGTATCACATGCAGTAGTTACCAGAACCTTGTGCAAGACACAGAACTACAACAGAAGACAGGATTCCTACTCTCAAACAACTGATGCTACAGGAGAGAGGGAGAGAGCTCCAGACAGAAATCAGATGTTTCTCTTTTAGTTATTGCCCTCACCCCCAGACTGGATAGTGAGCTGCTGGGCTCAGCCAATTCTAGAAACGAAGCCAATTGGCCTGGCATGTTGGGTATTGGCTCAGCTTACTTTCTGGAGGTCATTCAATCTGGCTGGCATAGAAAGTCGTATAATATCAACAACAGCAGAAAGAAATTACAGACTTCAGGGCAGTCTACTCTTGGATATAGAGTGCTCTAGGCTGTGGGTAAGTCACTTAACTCAAACCATAGGAGTTCATAAGTATCTGCAAAATGGGAGTAATGCAGTAGCCTTCCATGGTGAAAACCCAGAATGTGACTTCTCCCTTAGCCCAGTGAATCCAAGCTGCCCTTGCTACCTGCCCACTAGACCCTTAGTGGCTATCTTGGTGATTAGATCATGGGTCCTAGGATTCTTGTGCTTGTATCCAAGTCACCCTTATTTTTCTTCACAGTAGCCCCAAAGCACAGGTTGTGATCCTGGCAGTTTGGATATGCCAAAGAGAACCCATACAGAGCTTCCTTTAAATAAAAAGGTGAAAGTTCTCAACTTAATAAGGAAAGAAAAAAATCATATACTGAATTTTCTAAGATCCCTGGTAAGATGAATCTTCTATCTGTGAAATCACGAAGAAAAAAGAAGTTCATGCATAGTATATACAGGGCTTGGTATTATCCATGGTTTCAGGCTTCCATCCATTGGGAGTCCTGGAACGTGTCCCCCATGAATAAAGGAGAATTACTGTACCATACATGTACTCGGATTATCGTCAGATATTATTGTGAGAATTAAAGGGCAAAATGTCATGAATTGAAAAGTAGTTATTATTTTTGAATTAAAAAAATGAGTGAAGAAAGAGCTACTCCCACATGATGAGAGAAGGCCTCAGACTGTATGATTTCCATATGCCCAATGCCCAAGTCACAGAGAGAAAAGATGGATGACAGACTGAGGCAACATTTCCTAATACACTCTAGCAAAGTAGAGTTGATCCATGAAATTCTAATTTCCTATCTTTCATCAGTAATATCTACTATTAACAAAGACTCCAGATATAGAATCCCAGGAATTTTGCTAATGTGGAATACAAAATGTTTTCTCCTTCGTTTATTACTACTATATATTTAATGATCTTGAATATATTGTAAACATAAAACTTATGTCCCAAAATGTGCCGTTTTTTTCCACTGGGAGAATTTTTACTAATTGCTAAAAACCAGTTGTTTCAAAGTGTGTAACTCTAGTGGGATAGAATGCTAATAGTAAGTTCTCCCCCTTGGTTACGCCACTTCATTCTGCTCTGACTGCAAAGATTACCATCTTTGATTATGTTACCAAAAAGAGTAGAAGCCCATTCTAGAAGAAAAACTGTTTACAGAATTTATTGGTATTGTGTGAATTGCTCTACTGAAATAAATGGAGAGCAGAGTTGTCTGTGATTTTTGGAATCTAAAATTCTTGGAATCGTGTCAAGAAGAATGTAAACAGGCGCTGTCCATACCCCAAAAGTCCATATGAATACCTGGCTCGAATGAGGAGCTCAGATTTTGAAACTTGCAATAACTAATCAGAATCACAGTATTTGGTTCCAGTTAAAAATAAAGTATCTGACTACCCTTTTATTCTGCAATGGTAATACTACTTTTTGTCTGAAGGTGGAGAGAAAATACTTTAATGGCACAAATGAAAAGACTAACACTTTTTCTTTCAAAATATAGCTCCAAAGGGAACAATCCTGTTTCTTTTTTTTTTTTTCCTAGTCGTTGTCTTCCTTTTATTTTTACCAACAATATTTTAGGTAAGCTTCTCTTTATCAAATTTTATTTTGAAAGACTCTGAGTTTAAATTCTGTCGGTGTTCCCTGCTGGTCTAGCCAGAGCACAGAGAATTATGGCCAAAGCCTATCTTTAAAGTCAGTGTGTTGGCTTAGACACAGGCCAGCTTTTGTTACAAAGGTGCTTTATGAATCATGAATCAAATGAATAGCATAATAAAAGCACACACCTCTGGAAGTATCCATCTAATGCATTTTTGGAGGAGAAAGAATATCTAGTCTCTCACTTCTAAAACTATAGAAGTAGAAGAGAAAAAGGTTTATATTTATACAAATCTATACTTCTTTTTTCTCTTTTTTTTTTAGGGGTCATTACTCATTTACAATGTGTTCTTGCTAGGATAGCCTAAGAAAAGCAACATCTTCTTTGCCCAAGACACAAAGAAATGGTGAGCACATAAACATCCATTACCTCAAGCCCCTGCACTAGAACTGCAACAACTTTGATAACAATATAAATCAAACAAAGGTAATGGGAAACTTGCACACAGACACAAAGGTTAAAAGCCATGATGAAGTGAAGGTCATTCCTGAAAGTTGTCCAAGAATATTTCTAAGTGCTTTTATAGTAAGAGAAGTTGGTGGAAGTCTCTTGGATTTACTGTCATATTCAGCTCAGGCACAGCTTTATTTAAAAATTCCTTTGGGTTTTTTTCCCCGTTCCTTCTCCAAATTCTTTCAACTCTGAAATATTCTTAAAACTGAAACGGTAGCTAAGATGAGTTTATCAAAACATGTTTAATCACAGAAGAGATATTATATAATATTTGTGTATAACTATTAGCAGAAGGGTGAATGGGAGGAAATTGTACTTCTATGACACCTGCTCAAAGATGGAAGCTCAAAGTTTTCTCTTTTATCCTTCTCTGCATCTTTAAGTGCAATGAAATTCACCATCTATTTCTGAGACTATGCATTTTTGAGGTTTTTGACCATTGACAAGACCAATTCCGAAGGCAGTCATTCAAATATATCTCATAAGAGTTTCAGGCAGGTGTCAATAGAAAGCCTTCTCTAGGCCCTAGAAGAGCCATTCACAAGGATGCTTTGCAAAGACTGCATGAAGCTTATCATTGCCATGAGGATATTCACCCAGTTTCTATGTGGTATACTCAGGGAGGACTTATATCTTAAGTGTCACCAACCTCCTCCTAATTTATTTCCCCTAACCCTCTTTCCCTCCATCCCCAATCTGATGTTGTTCATTCTTTCCTTCAGGAAGTCCCATTAAAAATAATCAAAACAAAAATACCATTTCCCAGATTTATTTGCAACTAGGTGTGGTAGAAGCAACTTTGATTTATTAAAACTTAGCATAGTTCTGGATGTGTTTTGCTTTCTCCTTCCTTGTTATTGACTGCCTCCTCTTCTTCTCCTGTCTACCCAGAACACAGATGTGGGACTAGAGCAGCCATCATATGATCACGAAATTACCTTAGTAATGAAAGCCAAAGAGAGATAAGAGGGTAACAGAGCAGAAAGACAGAGATCAACACGTTGATATCATGGAATGTCTGTGCCATCCTGGAATGCCTTTTCAGGACTTTTAAAAAATTCACCTGGACTTGGTTAAGGTACATTTGATTGGTTTCTGTTACATGCAACCAAACCATTCCTAACAGCTATACCAATTGTTACTCCTCTGGTATCCTAGAGGGTAGGGAACTTAGATCTTTCTTTGTTCTCTTTCCAGTCCCTCATTATAACCTTAGAACCTGTGCCTGCTTCTTTCAGAGTAATTTTTCTTTCAAGCAAACTCAGTTCTCATAAAACCAAATCTTTAGCTTTTGAAAATATTGATTTTTGATGTGAGTTTCAAGATTCTATTTTGAAAGTCAAAAACTGAACAGCTATTGATTCTTTCTCTTTGCATTCCAATTCTAGCAATCTTAACTCTACTCAAGGCAATGTAGAAATTATCGATGACTGGGAGAATGATCCACATGAAGAAATGTGGACAAGAAACTATAAAAATTGTAAGAGATTATATTAAATAATAGGAACAATAAAAAGGACTTACAAATTCATCCTGAGCTCTTTTAAGTGTCTAAGTTGTTCTTAGTATAATCAATAAGGTAAGTTTTCTTTTTATTCTGTAATTCCAGTTGCACATTTCTTCTGGAGAGATATAGGATGCCCAAGTTTATTCCTAGATCTCAATACACATGTACTCCTTAGTGAATGAGCATTCACAGAAACCTACTTGGGGGTGGCTGTCAAGCCAATAGGACAGTAAACCTGGAAGACTTCTGAAAAACAATAGTAGATTATACCAAGTTTTAGAAAGGTATCCTGAGCTATGGAAAATGAGTAGTCCAGAGTTTTGATTCAGTGCCCAATGTACAGAACACAGTGGGACACATAGAACCTTGTTTCTCTGGACAATTCAAGAAATCGTAGTCAATTCTTATAAAACCAAATGTGTAGACAATGTTTAATTCTACTACTACTAGAGGAATGGCCCTCCAGAGACAAAATAAGAAAAAGAAAAGCAATTTCAAAAGCAAAAATCAGCACCTTAGGGGAGAGTAAAATAAACTTGGGGCACTGAGCTCTGTAGGATGACAGACTAAAGACATTGATTGGCAAATCCCCAAAACTGTGAAGCATCACCTGTGAAGCTCACAGGCTAAAAATGAAGAAAACCCTTCTAATCAATGGCTTTCAGGAATCACATGAATTAAACATGTCTCTTCAAAGTGTTAAAGAAAGATATCAATAAATCTAAATGTCTGTATTTCTTTTGAGAAAGCATAATTTCCCATGACCTACTTGGTAAAGAATAAGATTATAAACCTAACCCATCATTTGCTATGAATGAATGAATGAACGAATGAATGAATGAAGGATGAGCTCAAACTACTAACCCCAATCTTATACCTCTTCTGAATCCTAGAAGGAAATAAGTGTACACATTTATGGGTAACAGATTACCAGCATTTAGTCTCCAATTTAAGGTATCTGAGAACTTGGGAAAATCACAAGGGCACATCATCATACGGTTCATCTTTCAACAAATACATTGCCTTGGACTGTGTTCTTCTATAACTTTCTATAAAAGAAAATTGCCTCTCTTCTCAAGGGAGAGGACAGTGGCTTACATTTCCTCTGTATACCAACCACTAACTGGACTCTTATTAAACAATGTTGTGGTCATTTCCAATATGCTCCATGTTATATCATGTTACAATAACAAAATTTCTGTTTAAAAAGTCACAGTTAATCTATGGTAAAAAAAATGGTACGGATCATTTTATCATGAGACTCCAAATCCTCTTCTTTCAATTTCTCAAGGCATTTCCTACCTCTAGTTACCATAAATTCTTCTGTGGTCAGATTCCTATTTCTCCACCACGGTTTATGCCCTCTATTTTCTAGGGAAAAATGAAGAAAAGTATTCCCCTACACCCCCTTCAACATTCCTGGCCCCTACTCCCTCCCACACTCACTCTTGAAGAGGATCCATGCAGGAATCCAGACCACTCTTTCCCATCACCCTTGCATCACTTCTGATGTTGGTGTGGAGTGTTGTCCATATTCGCTCTCATCTCTCTTTCCAGTCCACTGTCAATTAGCAACTATTTAAGGAGGGGAAAAAAAATAAAACTATGGATCTTTTCCAAATGTTTTATGAAATTTTGACACATCTATCATTCTTCCACTTCCTCTTAATTGTGAATTGCAGGCCTCACTATACTGTAATCATAAAGATGAGGTTATTGTACCCCACTCTCCCAGAACTCAAAGCATCTACCAATTTCTTCCAGAAATTACAGAAGCACCGGTGCCAAGCAGCTCCCTTGTGCTCTTTTTTTCTGGCCTTCTTGTTAAGCTTTGATGCCTCTGGCTCTGCTGATAATGGCCTCCAGTGACTGCAAGTAGCCTGATGGTCTCCAGTAGCAGCTACTCCTATCTCAAGGTGGAGACACAGTTCTCCAGTTTTTATCTGTCTCAAGCAATCAACAGCCTTCTTTCAGTTCCCTCCAAACAAGTCAAAAACCAGGCTGCAACTTAGAAAAAAAAAAGATACTCATGCAGAAAATATCAGGAGACTAACCTCAGTTTTGATCTTGGACGAACATTCTTGGGAGAAAGGGAAGGAGAATGAAGGATTGAGCAGAAAGAGAAGTTTAGATGCAATGCAATCTCAGAGAAGACATTGGTCAACTTCTTAGTGTGTTCCAGGGCTAGGGTGACCCCTCAGAATTGTCCAAAGTTGGGGCAAGGAGGGCCAAGACTTTATATAAACTCATCAAGTCATTGGATATAGGTTACCCCAGAAGGGGGCGTGACATTGGGCTAAATGATTCTTTTCGGATGAGACAATCCCGAAAGAAGCTAATAGCTGAGTTGTCTGTCAACAACATTCCTTATAGTTGGGAGAATAAGTTATTCGTTCCTGAAGGAGAATCTGGCCAGTGAATCACAACTTCACACAAATGTCTAAGTTTTAGATATGGAATCTCATTATATATTTTTTCTTTCTCAGTATGATACTATGATCAGTTCTTCTGAGAGATAATTTTCTTGTTCTCTTCCTACAAAGCCTACCTATTCTCCAAATCCAATTCTAATCCCGCAAATGCCTCAACTACAACAGCACTAAAGTGTACCTTAGTTACTTCCTGAGTAGGTAATAATGTTGCTAAATATATTAAACAAAAACTGTATGCACAATTTGAAGTTTCTAATGCTCACAATAACTACATAGAGATCTTAAAACAAAGTAAACACTGTAAAGATTTCTCTCTAGCAATTTTCTAAATTCTTGTCTAAATAATAGCTACTATCATCAGCAACAACCACAAAAAAAGCATGTAGTTGCTATTAACTGGCAGCAAATGTGAGTCTGTTTCACATGGAAGATATGGGTTTTTCTTTTTTTATATAATCAATATTTTTTATTATGATATTGTGGGGTACAGTTAAGGGTTAGGTATACAAATATGCTTTGTTCAGGCACCCTTGTTGATAAGAGGTGTCTCCCCATCCCCAGACAGATGTTTACTACCGTTAATCCCATCTCCTGTTCCCTCCTCCCCCATAGTTTCAGCATTTTATACAACCATGGTACACCTCAAAATTAAAACACCAACACTACTGTAACTAAACTATAAATTTCATTCATGTTTACCATATTTTCCGCTAATGTTCTTTTTCCATCCCAGAATCTGATCAGAGGTAGTGCACTCCATCTAGCATCTTCATTTTTATCTAGTTTTTTTTTTTTTTTTTGAGTTGGAGTCTCACTCTGTCGCCCAGACTGGAGTGCAGTGGCCACTCCCGGCCACCGCAGCCTCGACCTGCTGGGCTCCGGCGATCCTTCCGCCTCAGCCTTCCGAGTAGCCGGAACTACAGGCGTGTGCTACCACGCCTGGCTGATTTTTTTATTTATTATAGGTCTCGCTGCCCACGTGGGTCTCGAACCCGCGGGCTCAGTTAATCCACTCACCTCAGCCTCCCAAAGGCGCGGGATTGACAGGCTGAGCCACCGAGTCCGGCGCATCTTCATTTTTAAAGGATTTTTTGCTATGCATAAAATTCTACATTGGTAATTATTTTCTTTTCAGCCCTTTAAAGATACTATTCTACTGTCTTCTGGAGTCCACAGTTCCTCCTGAAAAATTATCCATCAGGCACATTGCTGCTTCTTTAAAGATAACGTACATTTATTTGGCTTTTGGCTGATTCTAAGTTTTTTGTTTCATTTTGTTTTACAGTCATTTTGAGCTGCTTAACATCATGTACTAAGATGTAGTGTTCTAGAAGCATATCTTGATTAGAGTTCACCAAGCTTCTTGTACCTATAGGTGAATATTTCCTCTAAATTTTGGGAAATTTCTAGATGTTATGTCTACAAATATTGCTTCTGCCATTTTCTCTCTATACTCTCCAGCAGATATTTCTAGCATTTATTGTTAGAATTTTTCTTTTGTCTTGTGGATTGTTTTTGTTTTTTTGTTTTGGTGCTCTATTTTGTTCTTTTCATTATTTTTGTTTGTTTCCCATCACTTCAGTTTGAACAGCTTTCATTGACCTGTCTTCAAGTTCACTGACACAGTCTTCCATTTCATTCAATTTTCTGTTAAACCAGATCTTATATTGTTATTTCCAAAAATCCATTTTATTCTCTTTAATAGGTTCTAACTCTTTAATAGGTTCTAATAGTCAGTCTTTTCATTAGCTTTTGTTCATCTTTTTACAATTTTTTAACAAATTTAAAATGTGTATTTTAAAGTATTTGTAAGTTATGTCCAATATATAGATTATTTGGGGGTCTGCTTTAATTGACCATTTTTGCTCTTGCTTATTGGTCATATTATCCTATATTTTGATGTTCTCATAATTTGTACTGTTGCAGGAAAACAGAGAGCTGTAACATCAAGGCTATCTTAGGAAGTAGCAGTTTATTAGTGCTGGTGTGACTCAGCAGGCTAATGCTCCAAGGCTGAGCTACCCGGAGAAAGAGGAGAGGGGTTTTATACATTAATTTAGGTAAGGGAGGGGTCAGGTTGAATGACTATACACTTTTCTTTGTAATTTACAAGGTGGTATTTAGCAAAACCAGATTTTCAAAGGACAAATTGTCTCCAGGATATACATGACAAGCAGGGGTTATAAATGATAACTTCACAAAGAGAGGATGTGGGGATAAGGTTGTCAATTGGTTACTATCTTGCACTTCCAGGAAAGTGCCTTGTGGCTATTTAGTTTTCTCAAGCCTCTTGTCTATCAAGTTTGGAGACTGCAGATTGATCTTTAAAAGGAAAGATTTTGCCAGCTTGGTGGCTCAGCCTGTAATCCCACGCCTTAGGGAGGCTGAGGTGAGTGGATTGCCTGAGCCCGCAGGTTCGAGACCCTCCTGGGCAGCGAGACCTCGTCTCTACAATAAATCAAAAATCAGCCGGGCGTGGTAGCGCATGCCTGTAATTCTGGCTACTTGGAAGGCTGAGGTGGAAAGATCGCCGGAGCCCAGCAGGTCGAGTCTGCGGTGGCCGGGAGCGGCCACTGCACTCCAGTCTGGGCGACAGAGTGAGACTCCAACTCAAAAATAAATAAATAAATAAATAAATAAATGGAATGATTTTAACTGTTTTTAACCCCTCTCTGCCACAGTACTGCATGTTAGACATTGTGCAAAAAATAATTGCAGTGCCTTCTTATGGTGTTATTTTTTTTCAAAAAAAGGTTATTTCTTTCCCTTCTTAGGCTGTTAGGTTGGAAAGTTGACTACTTAAATCAAATCAGAGATTTTGTTGAGTTAGTTCTGGGTTACAGTTTTAGTAAAAGGCTGCTCACCATTTGCTTAAAAGTATTCCTTGGGTATGGGCATCCTGGACTTTTGCTGTAGATCCTGGAAGGTCTCTTTCTTTATTCCTGAAAAATTATAGGTTATTTATTTCTGTTCTTTATAGATTTTGAGTGTAGCTCTGAAGCTTCCTGTTTCAAACATATATCAAATACATTGATGTGTCAAATATTTTAATGGGAAGACTGGCCATGTCAAGCCTCTCCTTTCTAGTGGGACCTTATCTCCAAGTATGAGTAATAAAAGTAGCTTTTACAGTCAGGAAGTATCCCCAACCCTATGACCTATGGAAAAAATGAACTGTACATTTGAATTTTCTCTAGATTCATGCAATTGTACTAGCCTGTAAAATTATCAAAAACTCTTACTTTTTTTCAGTAGGATTCCTCTCTTTAGACTAAGACCAGTTTTCTTCCTGGACTGAACAGACAAATTTCCCCAAGAAGAACACAGCAGTCAAACATGAACTCATCTGGGAAACGTTCTTTGCTCTCTGGAATTTTAGTTCATCCATTACCTTTATTTATACAGTTCTTCAATGTCTCTCAAAACATAATTTTTCAATTCATCTTGATTTCAATCCTACAGTGGGATTGTGGGATTGTTGTCTTCTCATGGTTTTGCCTTCTCGTGGTCTGTTACATCATACTTGCAGGTAGAATTTCAATTCCATCACATTTAAACAAATAAACATATGTTTAATTATTTGAGGTCTGTGTTAAGAAGGAAAATTGCAAATGATCTTTAAAAAAATATTTGGTCTAAATGTTGAAAGAAATCTTGAAACAGTAATGATACTCTAGAAAATACAAAATCATTGACATTATCCACCAACCCATGTCTGAAGTGGTCAAGATGTGGTCCTTCTCCAAAACATACCAGTCAGAAAGCAGTAGACACATTTGTCATGGCACTAGCTGTGTACACCTGGGGAGAACATATATCCCAATTTTCTCGGGATAGTCTTTGTCTATACATAACAATCATTTTGTAACTACAGGTAATGCCCCTTTTACAAACACATCAGATTAAATGATAGGATAGAGGTTTCTCCTCACTTTATGTATGAATATGAGGCATGTGGAAAGATAATATTCTTATTTTCACTGTACCTCCTCCCCACCCACACTTGTGTATATCATTAGTTCTTACTATTGATATGACTATATTGGGGTTTCTGAACCACAGTTTTGTTACAATATCATTTGCAAAAAAAGAGAACAAAATAAGTGACTCTTATATTCTAAATACTCCTGCACATTGAAGCTTTAGAATTCTTTATTTTCTGTTTTGTACATCTATTGCAGCTTTGAAAAGCACTAACAAAATAACCTTACATCACCATACGTAAAATTTGGTTCAGTTCTTCTAAAATATTTTTACATTTAAGCATAAACTGTTTATTGTTTTAAAATATTTAGATTTATACTTTTTTTCTTCAAGCATAATATAATAGATACTTGAAAAACAGAGACAGAAACCAATTTTAGAATTCTTATCATTTTTTAGGTAGCATATAAAACACGTAGCATTCAATTCTCCATGGAGTGAAGTTTGGAAAGGAGGCTGAATTATTTACAGATGACAAGTTTTAGACCCTAAAACATGCACAGTACATTAGAGAAAATCTTGTTGGTTAAATCACTTGAGCCATCAAGTTTTTCTTAAAGTGTCTTGATACGCTTTTGACGGATGCCATCTGTTATCTACTGAAAAAAATTGTTTTACTTTGGAAGGTATTCATCAAATTATAGGTGACATATTTGTTTGAGAATATACTAGACCATCTGGTACCATAAAACTGTGTTTCTAAAAAACTCTGCCACCCTATCTCAGCAACACCATCCATATTTTTCAGAAGCTCTTTTTGTTATACTCTAAAAACAGAAGCACATGATATTTTTGGCTCCTGGCTAAAGAAGCAAAAGAAAACATTTACAAAGAGATTTTTCAAAGCACTATGGTATTTTACAGCTACTCACTAAAAGAATAAGTGTTGAGAAAAAAAGGAAAAGGTATGGTGGGCTCGATGAATATTTCATATCCTGAATAGAGAACCACAGAAACAAAGAGCCTCAGAAAATGTTCCCTGTGTATATGAGTTTTGTAGACCAGCTAGGCATGTTAACCTATCTGTGGTCACAAAAGCTAAATTTTCCATTGAAAGACATACTCCAATTTTGCAGTTGTGGGGTGCTATGAAAATTTACTTTTTTCCTAGGAGTGCTTTTCTGCTTTCTAAAGTCATAAATGAGAAACTTAATATTACAATCTCACCACTGATTTTCCATCTGATTTTAGTCAACTTGCTAAAGGTCAAATTTTCTTCAATTATAAAATGAGTCAGTCTTTCACCAGAACAAGGTTTCTCTAAATCAGGCCAAAATGTGTTGTTAATACTATGAACTAAAGCAACAGTTTTCAAACATTCACACTGTGCATCTCACCAGTCCTCCCAAAAGGTGGTAAACCCCACTGTGAAATAAAGAAACTGCCCACTTTTTCTATTAAGGATATTCATACATTTCACCTCATTTAAATGATATAGTACCCATCTATTCATTTAAAAATATTTATTGAGCACTTACTATGTGACTGACACTACTAAATCTGGAAGATCTAATAATGAACAAAATTGTCATGGCCCTTGTCCATAGGGAGCTTAAAGTCTGGTAAATGAGAGAGGTGTCATTTGAGTAATCAATAAAACAAATGTAAAATTGAAAGTATATTAAGAGTTATGGAGAGATGAAGTCATTGTATGTGCATAATAGGGTGGTAGAAAGGTCATGGGAGGAGTCTGTGCCGAAGTCAATCAGAGATATAACTTGTAAATAAATAGGCATTAACTCAGTAAAGTGTGTGTGTGGGGGGGGGAGCATTGAAAAAAAAATAGTCCTATACACAACGTGGCTTGGACAGAACCTTTAGTGTAATATAATACACAATTTATGTTTGAGAAGGAATTAGCATTCCTAATACAACACTTAAGCAATATTCTGATGGCTTTTATTTGGTTTTAGGACTCTTTGGGAAACCTATAAGGGAAGTGGCTGTCAGTTGAGCTTGAACCAGTTTTTCATTTATCCCAAGCTCTATGGCAGGGGTCCCCAACCCCCCTATTTCTGCCACAAGCCGACACTGGTGTAGGAACCGGCTGCACAACAGGAGATGAACCGTGCGTGGGTGATGTGGAGCTCTGTCTTTTGTCAGGCCAAGCAGGCATTAGATTCTCATAGGAACAGACTATTGTGAACTGCACATGTGATTGGACCTAGGTTGCCCACTCCTTATGAGGCTCTAATGCCTGATAATTTCCACCCCCTAACCCCCACCACCCTCCCCCACAGTGGAAAAATTGTCTTTCACAGAATCAGTCCCTGATGACAAAAAGACTGGGGACCAGTGCTCTATGGTTCATCCATGACTATTGAACTACCCTTTTTTTCATATAAATGTCACTGCTGGGAGAAATCTCTTACTTGCCTGCTAGAGGCTTTTCCATTGCAACCAAATTGTAATAAAATGACACAAATTCATAATTATTGTTAGGAAAGTTTTCACAGCAGTTTTGAAGGACCCATAAAGATGAGATTTATCATAAGGATCTACCAGAGAAGAGGGGATCAAAGAACAGCACATGGACATGTGAAAAACTGGCCTCATTCTCAGAGTATTCATATGTTAAAGTACGGCCACTGTATTTGTTTTCTATTGTAACCATAACAAATGATCACAAATCAGCTATTTTTTTTTTTTAAGAGAGAGAGTCTCGCTCTGTTGCCCAAGCTGGATTGCAGTGACACAATCATGGCTCCATCTCCTGGATTCAGGCAATCCTTCCACCTCAGCCTTCTGAGTAGCTGGGACTACAGGCGTGCACCACTATGCCCAGGTAATTTTTAAACTTTTTTTTTTTTTTTGTAGATACAAAGTCTTGCTATGGTGCCCAGGCTGGTCTTGAACTCTTGGCTTCAAGCAATCCTTCTGCTTCAGCCTCCCAAAGTGTTGAGATTACAGGCATGAGCCACTGCACCTGGCTACAAACTAGCATCTTAAAACAAAAAATATGTATTAAAAATATGTATTATTTCAAGATTCTTTAGATTACAAGTTCAGATACAGTGTGACTTAGCTAGTTGCTCTGCTTAGCGTCTCACAAGGTGAAAATCATGTGTTGACCAGGCTGCACTCCTTTTTGCAGTCTCTGGGGATGAATCTTCTTCTCAGTTCATTTATGTTGTTGGCTGAATTCCATTCTCTGTGGATCTGGAATTGTCTTTCTTTGCTAGCTATCAGCTGGAAGCTTCTCTCAGCTCTTTAATTCTGTTTGCACCTCTTTGATTCTACTGCTCCCTCTACCTTGAAACCAGTAACAATGTATCATTAAATCCTTCTCACACTTTAAATCTGAGTTCCCTTTCAGCCCCATCTCTTTTATATCCAGTCAGAGAAAATGTTCTACTTGTAATAGTTTGTATGGTGATATCTTCCAGGTAATTAAGGATAATCTTCATTTTGAGCCATATAATTTTATGTACATCTGCAAAGTCTCTTTTGCCATGTAACATAACATATTCGCAAGTTTCAGGCATTAGGAATTGGATATCTTTGGGGGGCTACTCTTCTGCCTTTTACAAAGACAATTGCTTTTGAGACATTTCTTCATTCAAGGTAGAAGTTTGGAGTGGTAGTTTGGTTCTGTAGTTTGGATCCTCAGTGGCAGAGAAGCAAGAGCCTGCAAAGGTTTTTAAATTGAATTTTTTAAAAAATTCAATGCTTTAGGGTTACAAGTGTTTTTTGGCACATGGATGAATTTTACAGGGGTAAAGACTGGGCTTTTAGAGTGCTCATCACTCAACTAATGTACACTGTACCTTATAGGTAATTTTGTATCCCTCACTTCCCTCCCCCTCTGAGTCTTCAATGTCCATTATACACCTTTGTATGCCTTTGTGGACCCCTAGCTTAGCTCCCACTTATACATGAGAATATGCAGTGTTTGGTTTCTTTTCCTTATTTGCTTCAGTTAGGATAACGATCCCCAGTTCTATCCAATTGTCTATCTTTTTTCAAAGACGTTATTTCATTCTTATGGCTGAATAGTATTCTGTGGTGTGTATGTGTATATATACAAGGGAAACCTACCCCCTAAAAACCCTGAAATTTATTTATAAAACATCTTATATTTATTCTTACAAGTTTAAACTTCAGTCACCTTCAAAGTTATCTTTGTTTGATGCAATACACCTATTGAGATGCTTTTCCACTGCTCAAAACAGTTTTTGAACTCATCAAATTTGAGGCCTTTTAGTGCTTCTGCCATTTTTTGTTTTACCTCTCCCACACTGGCAAAATGCTTCCTTTTGAAGATTTTTTTCATCCAGGGAAACCAAAAAAAGATTGGGTAATAGGGAGGGTGGGGCATGGGGGTTATGCTATTTTTGGTTAAAAACTGCAGAATACTGAGTACGGTGTGGGCGGGTGTGTTGTCATGGTGGAAGAACCAGTCATCTGTTTGCCACAACTCAGAATATTTCTTCTGCAAATCATGATGCAACATTCTCAAAACTTCCAAATAAGAAATTTGTTTGACCATCTTCTGAGTGTATTGCAAGGGGCGCCCCCCTGCAAAAGTTAATTCTGGTTTTTTGGGAGGCATCCTCCCTCATATATATATAACTTTTTTTAGCCACTGATTGGTTGATGGGGTACTTAGGTTGATTCCCCATCTTTGCAATTGTGACTTAAGTTATGATAAACACACAAGTGCAGGTGTTTTCCTGTATAATGACTTATTTTCCTTTTGGTAAACATCCAGTAGTGGGATGGCTGGATCAAATGGTACATTCTACTTGTAGTTCTGCAAATGTGATGTGATGTGTGGGTGAATATCAGATTCCCCCCCGGAGGAAGAACTAGACATTGTACCCCAAGGTTCTGGTCAATGCTTTGTGTTGAGGTATTCTAGGCATGTTTGGGAAATTCATGACTATATATAACCTTCTGCCTACAGGATTTGTTTTTGGGCACATCTGTGCTTTTTGATTAGAAGACGATAGTTGACTCAGAATTCTCTACACACTTGTCCAAGATCTTAAGAAGCTGCTTGTATGGTTTTGTGTTTATGCTCCATGAGAATCTCTGGGAACCTTGTAAACACACAGCTGCTCATTTGTTGAGAACAGTAGTTCTCAAATTTTTGGACTTAGAATTCCTTTACAACTCTTAAAAATAATTGAGAATTCCAAACAGCTTTTTAATGTATGTTATAGTCATTGATTTTTAACATATTACAAATTAAAAGGAAGAAAATTTGTAATATTAATTCCTTTAAAACTAATAAAATAATTTCATGTTAAATTAAAATAGGATATGTTTACGAAAAAAGAACTAACATTTTTCAGAACCAAAATATATTTTTGTGAGAAAATAACATCAGCTTTTTTGCAAAACTCTTTAATGTCTGACTCAGAAGTAGATAGCTATATTTTCTTTTTTTTCTTTTTTTTTTTTTTGA
>NW_007250986.1:246865-298375 GCF_000164805.1 Carlito syrichta | reverse complement strand
AGGTCTCGCTGCCCAGGCAGTCTCGAACCGCGGGCTCAGGCAATCCACTCACCTCAGCCTCCTAAAGGCGTGGGATTACAGGCTGAGCCACCGAGCCCAGCTGATAGCTAGATTTTCATTCCTGCCTCTGCATTCAGTCTGTTGGACATGTTGTTTTAGCTTAAGTTATGAAGGAAATCCGGCCTCACACAGATATACAGTTGGAAAAGAGAGAAAGTTTTTAATATCCTTTCAGATAATTGTTAATTTTCTTCTTTGACACCAAAACTCAGTGAGCAGTAGTTTTTAAAAGTCTAGTTGGCATATGGAATTTAATGCCATATGCACACTATTATGTTAAATTCTACTGTTCAAATTTGTTTAAATAGATCTTTTGACACATGATTTTGTAACAGTATACATTTGTCATTTGAAAAATGCTGATTTACTGAGTTATGAAGACCTTCCAAATGCTAATTTCATTCATAAAATAGCAAAAAAACACTTTGACCAATATCATCACTAGTCTCTTCAACAAGTATTACAAACCCATGAAGCTCCTAGTAGCAGATACATGTATTCCAAAGTTTTAATTTTTTACATGAAAATTCAAACTTTATTATTAGCATCAAATACTATCAGGTATTTTTCTTAAGATGAAAGACATGTTTCATTCATTTTCAAAGAAGTGTCTGTCAACTACCCAATCTGAATAACCTAAGTTGTTCTTTCAAGTGGAAATAGAATTCCATGAAAAACATCACTAGTTGACCTTACCATTCATACAATTACTTAAGTGCTTTTTCCAGAGACATCCATCATACTTTTACATGAAGCAGAATTGCTGTGCACATATTTTCTGTTTTGGCACATACCATGTTCAAAAGATGAGTATTCAGGGGCCAATATTTAATAACATTAATCATTTTTACTGTCTCATTAAGAATATCCTTAAGTAAAATTGGGCATATTTGCTTTACTTTAAGTAAAATTCAACACAAAAACACTAGGACAGTTTGGTGGACAATTTTGTCCACTAATTTCTTGCTCTATGACAGCTCAGAGAAAAGGGCAAATAATATCTTAATATTATTTTGAAAATAGTTTTTTTGCTTTAGATCTCTCAGGAATTCCAGAGGTCTGTGGACCACCTTGAGATCATTGAGTTTAGAACATCTACAAAAATCAAGAATAGCATTTCAGGGTTTGTCATTTGTGTTACTGTGAAGATGTCTATTCAAAACAAATAGATCTACCAGCCAAGAAGACTTACTTGTATTTATACGTTATCAAGAAAAGTTTCTCAAATACTTAAGAACATAGGATTCTTAAACTAGAGATAATTTGAACTTACAATGGTACATTAGTTAACTATTAATGAGTATCAAATGATCCCCAAATTTAAAGATTCCTTTTTTTTTTGAAAGATTAATTATTCTTCATTGTAATACTGTGGATTGGTCAAATGGTTCTGCTGGCTTTGCCTGAGCTTACTCATGCAATCTGTTTATTTGGAGGGCAGCTATTCTGGATCATCCACAATGGCCTTACTCTCATATCACAGTTGAAGCTAGTTGTCACTGGGTGCTTTGGTTTTCCTCCAGGTGGCCTTTTGGCTTCCTTGTATGGTGATCTCAGGACAAAATTCCAAAAGATGAAAGGAGAAGTTGCACATTCTGTCAGTCAAAGCAAGTCACAAAGCTTGATGGAAGGGCCTGCAAAGACACGATGGCCCTACTTAATCTACCACAAATGGCCACCAAAGGTCTCTTTTAATGTGACCAAAACAAATTATCTCAGAGAAGCCCTTAAATCAAACAGTGGAAAAATTTCTCAGTGTCTGCCCTGCAAGATGGGATAAAGTATCCTCAAAAAGATAACACAAGTTTCATGTGAAGTCTTTTTAAAATACAGTTCATTGTTTCATAAGGAAGCTCCAAGAAGGACGAGGACGTGACAAAAGAGCAGAAGGGTTTCCACTGGCCAAATAAGGGACAACTTGAGTATCAAAATGAATAATTATAGCAATGAATTATGACCCATTAAATAGGAATCCATGAGTCTATACTGTTATAAATAAATAAACAAATGGAGGTGAAGGGGAAAAGATTGCTTCTCCTTAAAAAAAAAACCAAGTAATACATATAAAATGAATATCAAAATTAGAAAATCATCATTTGGCAAGTCTCTATTAGCAATTATCATCAAAATATACTAAAACCAGTGAGTATGAGCTTGATGCAAAAAAGGGATATTTATATCATATTAAAGTAAATCCTCACAAAAGACTTTTTTATTACAGAAAGAAAAAAATGAAACTTCGAAATGTATTTGTATACCTAACCCCTAACTGTACCCCACAATATCATAATAAAAAATATTGATTATTAAAAAAAAAGAAAAAAATGAAACTTTTCAGCAAAGAAGCCTGGCAAACATGACCTTAACCAAGAGATCAAAATTAACTTCACTAGTATTAGGAAAAATAAATTGTGTGCCTCCTGATAGGCTGCACTGAGAAGAACACAACATCACTTCCTTGGTATTCTTGACAAAATTGCACAACCCGATTTTAATCAAGATGAAACCACAGATAATCCTAAGTCAAGGAAGTATCTAAATAACTGGACTGTACTCTTCAAAAATATCAAGGGCATAAATGAAAAAGAATAGCAGGAATAGTTTCAGATTAAAGAAGACTAAAAATACATGACACCTAAACAATAACGTGTATTCCTGGAATGGAACACCAAAAAGAGTGTTTTTTTGTGTGTTCTAAAGGACAATAGTGGGATGATTAGTGAAATTTGAATAGGGTCCTTGCATTAAACAATAATATTGCACTATTGTTAATTTCCTGATTTTAATACTTGTGCTATGGTTTCATAAATGACCTCATTTATAGAAAATATACACTGAAGTGTTTATGGGCAATCAGGTAATAAGTCCTATATTATTCTCAAATGTTTTAAAACACAATAATACTCTATATATCTCTATATATGTTTATATAGAGAAAGAATAATAATGCAAATGTGATCAAAATGCTAACATTTGCAACATCTGAGTGAAATGTATATGGAGATTCTTCATATAATTTTTGTAGCTTTTCTGTGAGTCTGAAATAATTTTAAAATAAAACAATTAATTAAACAATATCAACTTTAAAATTAGTGTTCAAAATAAAGATTCTAAATTAGCTTCTCATGAGCCAGAATATAAAATTGTATACAAAAGTCTGGAGAGGAAGTAGTGAGTTACCAAGTCTGGCTTTATCAGTTATTTTGTAACTCTGTGGTATCTAATATATTGACAGCAGCATTTTGGCTGCTACTTTTTAATGGACTGAATGCTGAAATTGGAAGCTTAGTGAAAAGCTGAAGTTAATCATCAAAGAGCCACTTTAGAGGCGATTCGGGATACATCAGAACATTGCCAACATAACATCTTGAAGACAATAAGTCTACAAAATTAAGTGAGGCTTGGGAGATGGAGCAGCTGAGAAAACCCATGCAAACACAGAGATCTCAGAGACGCCCAAATTGGTCTAAATTCATTTCAAAATCCCCAATATGTTTCAGACCTTTTATATCTGCCTTTATATTTGCAAAGAAATGAATCATTGGAAAAATGAATGTCTATAGAGAAACAGGAACCCCTACTGTTATTGTGTTTTTAGGAACGTTTTCCATGGTTGGTTCTAAAAACAATTACATTTTCCTTACAGAAATAAGGAAAAATCTCTAAAGAGGAAACAAAAGGATTTCAGTTAATGGATCAAGTCTTTGTCACTAAGATTTAAAACAATGACAATGAAATAGGTGTCAAGCCATCCTTAAGAACCCCTTCTTTATCAAGATTTTATCAGTATTTAAAGAAAAACATTTAAATTTGGGGATATAAGTATTTTAATTATTGATGAGTAAACATTTTATAAGTAAATATTCTATATAAAACTGCAATATTTAGCACTCTTAATTATGGTAAATACTGAACAAGTAAAATATTATCACAGTGTGGGAGAAAATGCAAACAACATTCTAGTTCACATATGACTTCGATTTGTATTCTGACAAAGAGCCTAATTAATTGGAGACAATTTATATTTGTCTTATAGATTAGATAAGTAATTATTAATTATACAGAAATTTTAACACTGCAGAGATATAAATATGTATATAGAACTATATTGAGTTAAAATATTGAACATCTTTAAACATTGTTTTTGTAAATTCAGAATACTGCATGATTTTACCTGAACTCAGAGAATTACCTTTATGTGAATAAAATTTTAAGGGTAAGTGTTTAATACTAAGTAGATTTATTGTTCTTTAATGTCAACTTAAATTGTATTCTAAGACCCTTAATTAACTTTAAGACTTCAGACTTAATTAACTTTAAGACCTAAGGCTTGGAAATGTTTAAGTAATTAAAATAAATAGAAACCTCTTCTTGCAACAATGGATATAGCACTTGGAAAGTAAGGACATGACCAGTAGTATCAAACAAAAATACTTGGTCATCACACAATTAATTTTTACTTACATATGCTTGTTTATTTATAAACACATTTGTTCTTCTTAATATTCATTTTAAGAGGATAACAGTAGTAGAGTGAAAAGACTGCTTTAAAACATGCTTGATGAGAATAATGGCATCTTAAAACTAATGACTTAAGTTTAAGCAGTGTCATATTATTACTGTGTAGTATACGACTACACATTTAAAATACAAACATTTAGTGGTATTAAGACTAAGTTTTAAAAGAAGCTCTGTATAACAGAACAGTGAGCACAAAGAAAAATGGCCATAATGTGTACAGACTATTTTCAATATGAGGCTGTACAAAAATATTTTTTCTTTATAGTATATTCAGATGGCATAGGGTTCTTACCTAACTGCTGCATATGTGTACTGTTAAAAAGATTTATTAGCTTTTAAGTTGCGTTGGCATATCTCATGTAACTGTAAACAATTGTAAGCAAATAAACAGGAAAATAAGAAATTTCTCACTTTTATAAAACTAACATTCCTGTTCCTATAGTAGTTATAAGGTATTGTCTCTCTGGTGAATAAAACAGCCAATGCTGTGACTATTACTTGTTCTTAGGCTTCTATTATTTTATACAAAATCATTTCACTGTTTCTTTCTCTAGGATAAGTCCTCAAATTCAGCACACTAAAACTGGCCAGGGTTTTCAAAACATGAACACTATCTCTTGAAGCACAGACTCCCACTTGTAACAGAAAGTGTGGTTCTTGGAAAAGAAGGATATTAACAATAGTAAATTAAGATAGATTCACTCCACATTATCTTAGTTAAATGAAAAAGAAAAGCTCAACCAAACCTAGATTAATTTCATTCAGGGAAAATATTCTTGATATTAATATTATTTAGTGATTATATATGTCTTGCCCTACAAATTTCTCTAACAAGACAGAAATCCTTGAAATGGCCTGCTGTTTTACAACAAGCCTGTAAAATCTTGGACTTTATACATAACTGATTACTTAATGTTATTCCATAGCATTTTATGCAAATGCAGCAGTAAATTGTAAATTATTAATATACATTTAAAAATGACAATATTGAATACAAACAGCATTACCATTGCTTAAGAAAAATCACGTTGAAATAACCACTACATTAGTCACTGGTTGGAGAGAATGACAATTCCAAGATCATCAGTTCAGCATGCCTTGTGACATGACTATCACCCCTCTGGTGACATGGACATATGCCTGAACAGGGGAAAGAAGAAGAACAATGAATAATTCCTAGAGAATGAAGGAAATTAGGAAAAATGGCTGGTGTTTAAAGTGCCTAGAAAAATCCAATATCACAGACAGATTGTGGGTGTCAGGGAACATAGTAGAAGGTGGCATGTCATAGTGGTTGAGAGAGAGAGGAAATAATTCTTAATAAGATGGAATAAAAGTAGTATATCAGCTTCACCCCTCCTTCTCCTTCAACAGAGATTATGATTTGTCTCAAAGGGCTTAATCCTGTGCATAGATATTCATGAAGTATTCAGCAATCATAGCCCTACTTAGGGCGCATGAAAACCTACTTAGACTATCAGTAACTTATATTATCCAAAGTTTATTTTCAATGACTACCCCAAAAGCAAAACCACTGGATAAAACATAAGCATCTATATTTTTTATCTCAGGATTTTTTTTTTAAAGTTTAGTCTGTCCAAGAACAGATAACGCATAGCACAAGAAAAAAAATTAGAGAATGTGAGAGTGAACAAAAGAATGTTTAACTTCGGGGTATAGAAAATAAACTAGGTACTGTTTAAGGATACAGGCAAGGGAAACAGATACAGTAGATTAAAATGTCCAATCCACCCCCAAGGGGTTGGGGATGGGAGGTTGATGTGACTTTTCCAATATGGAGTACCTTCATTCTTCTTGTCTCTTGTAAACAATGGAGAGGAAGCAGCAGAAAAGTCTTTACAGGTATTTGGGGAGCCATATGATGAAAGAGAGTCAAAAAGTAGGGAAGATGGTAAATTTGGCTTTTCCTGCTAATGTATACACTCAATGCACAGCTATATAACCTTACGTATATAAAACCTTATATATACAACCTTGACAGGGAGTGGGGAATATCACCACTTGGTTGCTGGCTCCAAATTACATCACACAAACCTTTAGTTAAGATGGATGTGCTTGGTCCTTAGGATGGCTGAACCTCCATGAGCATCCAGGGCTCTGAGTTAGTATAAAAACTGACTCAGGTAAGGAGAGGAATGGACAGTAGGGGGAGTTCATTCAGGTACACAATTTGCACCGGGTGTATACTCAGAGAATTCAACTTTTCTTCGATATCACTAGGAAGCTGAAACCGTAAGAGCTTCGACAGGCTCTGGCTCTTAGCCTGAATGGTGATCCCCAACCATATGCACCTAGAGGGCCTACTCTGAGAAATGTCCCACTTATTCTAGCCCTTTCCTACCTGCCCTGTGGGAAAGGAGGCTCAGACCAGGACTGAGGAGACTATGCATTGGCTGGGGTGTCTATACTGAAATCCCAATGGTGTTGTTATAGGACTCTCTGCTCTGTCCTTCTATTCTACACCGAATTCTTCTAATGGTATGCCAGACCTGTCACTTTCTTTTGAAAACTTAGACCACGCTTCTTTGCGCCTGAGTTGTCCACCTGGTCTAAATTTCTTATAACTAACACTAGCTACTTCATTTGGAAACTCCTTCTTGCCTCCCAGATTCCAGCCAGCCGTCTATTGCCCTCGTTCTGATAATGAACAGATTCTCTCTCCTCACTTCCATGGACTCTTTACCTTTTCCATCACTCAGGATGCAGAATTCTGCATACTTGCTCTCACTAGGGAATAATACAGGAAAGAATAAAGCAGGTTCCGAACTTTTTTGGTGCAGGGACCAGTTTTGTGGAAGACAATTTCTCCACAGACTGGAGAGGGGGTATCATCAGGCATGAGATTCTCACACTGAGTGTGCAATCTAGATCCCTCGCATGTGTAGTTCACACTAGGATTCGCACTCCCATGAGAATCTAATGTTGCCACTGACTTGAGAGAAAGCAGAATTCCACTCGCCTACCACTCACCTCCGGCTGTGTGGCCCAGTTTCTAACAGGGTATGGACGGTATAGGTCTATAGCCTGGGGGGTTGGAGACCCCTGGAATAAAGAATTAAACTCTTTGGTCTCAAAAGCCACAATAGGTAAAAATATTGAGTGCCAGAGCATTCAGTTGCAAGAGTCAATGCAAAACACATATAAAAGGGTTGTTTTTTTCATTTTTCTTTGCAAAGCTAAGTTCTCAGTGTATATATTACAAATAATAGAATAGGGATTGATGCAAATTAATACAAGAGCTGGTTTTTCCTGATCAATCGGAGATAAATTTGAATTGTGAAGCAAGCAAATAGCAGATGGAGAAGAGAATGTTGAAATATACTTGTCCACAACTTTCCTCTCTCTCTCTCTCAGCTCAGTGTGCTGGGAGCATACTGGACATAGAAACTCCATCTATATTTAGAGTGATTTGAAAACAGACCACACGGCATGCTGAGTCCTTTCCTGCACCAACATGGTGTTACAGCCAGAAGCAGAAGGGATGGCAGGTAAGCTCCCAGGAGAAAATCACTTCCCAAGTGGTCGTGGCCACAAAGGGACATATGAGAGACTCTGTTGTGTTCTGGTCACCCAAGATGAGCCCAGCAATGACCCAGAGATGTCAGAAAAACATAAAGGTCCCCATCGTTTCGACAAAGGGACGCTGTCAGCAAAAGTGGCATAGACAGCATCAGAGCCCATGCTGGGACTGCGAACAGCAGCAGCAGATGGTGGTGGGACAGATGCCAGCTTCCAAAAAACAACCAGACCAGAGTGGACAGAGGGCAGTGCAAACCAGACACTCCTCTCCAGGCTCCAACTCCAAGATGCTAAAATGAAATCCAAGTTCCTTGAAGTATAAATGCAATTTGAGAGAAAGAAGGCAGAAACTCTAAATATATACCAAATATCAGAAATGATGTAAATATCTCTGAACTTTATTCCATTCACTTGAGAATGACAGATTAAGTTTCTTATTTTCAGGCAGAGTGAACTCAAGACAGATACTAAGATACAGAAAGTAGTGCATTTCAATATATCTGCTTGTGGAAAATTTTTTTTTGCACAAACTTTCTGTTTTGTTGTTCCTGTTTAATCCTGCTTTCTAAACTAACTGCTCATTCTTCCCCACCCCTACTTAGCTAGTTTTTGACACACGCTACCCCCAGGCCCCAGAGTTTGAGTCCCACTTCCCTGCCTAACCAGATGCCAGGGCTGTCACATGTATCCAGCAAATGGCATTGCACAAAGTCATTAACTAAGTATCTCGCTAGATACACTCTTGTTACAAACACAATCTACTTTTAAGCCCCCTGATTTTAATTTGTTTTCAATTTTAGATATTTTTAAGTTGGTTTTGTTTATAAAGTAATGGTAAAAACTAATGCATGACTACAAAGTCAAAGAGTAGAGGTGAATAGAAAGAGTTTGTTATGTATTATAAAGCCGCTCAATTCTTTAAACTGCATCTGAGCTATATGCCAAAAAATATTGTATACAGATTTATAATTTTTTTAAAAATTGCAATTAGTCTCTTCTTATATTGAAAGTTTTCCATTGGAAACCAGCTTAAATTACAAGACTACTTGTTACCCAGGCAACAGAGTGTTTCACTTTCTCAATTAGGTTACTAATATTTCCAGTTGATCCCCAGAAGATTTTTGGTGCCCCAGAAGTTTTGATATCTTAGGGCAATGTACTATATTAAGATAAGCAGGAAATAGACTTTGCTTTTTAAAAAAAGTGGTATAGAAACTATTATTAAAGAGGAGTTGAAAAAGAGTCTGAATGATGAATTCTCAAGGAGACCAATTTTAGACAGGTGGCCATAATGGAAGCTGGACAGGAAGTGGATTTTTCTTAAAACTGTCTTTGTGAATGCCCCCCTTGGAGGACTTGTATTTCACTTTGAAGACCAAAAGTATATCTCATTCTAGAGTTAGGGATAGAGCATGAAGAAGACAAAGCTCCTGCCATGAGGAAATTTTATTCAAGTCTGAAGACACAATTTTTTTAAAAGCAATTAAATGCATAATCAAGGAAGATATTTTCAGATAGCAGTAATTGTCACAGGCATTTAAAAAGGAGTGACAGGATTGTCAAAGAAAGATTTTCTACAGAAATGGCTTTTGAACTGAGACTTGAAGGATATAAAGGGGACAGTTATATGAGAAAGTTCCAGGCAGAAAAAAAAAGCAAAGACAAAGGTCCTGAGTTAAAAAAAAAGAACATAATTAGAGGAAAAGGAGATCACAATATGCCATGAACTTTGAGAAGTAAGCAGTAGGTAAGAATGGCTAGACTCCTCTCAAGAGTGGGACATCATTCTAAGTACACTGGGAAGACACCGAATGTTCTGAGCAGGGTAGAGGTGTGACCTATTGTGTTCTCTAAAGACTGGTTTATGAAGAAGGAACTATGAGGGACTATTAGGATACTATCACAGCATTCCAGGTAAGAAATAGTAGTAACTGAGACTATTCACAATAGCAAAAACATGGTACCAACATAAATGCCCATGAAAAGTGGAATGGATAAAAATATGTGGTACATGTACATGATGGAATATTACACAGTCATAAAAAGAAGAACAAATTTATGGCCTTTGCAGCAACTTGGATGCAGATGGAGACCATCCTGCTAGATAAGTATCATAGAAACAAAGAACTGCATATCACATGTTCTTACTCACCAGTGGGTCCTGATCACTGGTCACATGGGCACAAGGGTGAGACAAGCAGATGCTGAGCACTGCAGGGATAGGGAAGGGTCACATGGCAATGCACTGGGTACCTGGTCCACTATTGGGGAGACAAGGCCAGCTAGAAGCCCAAATTTCACTTGCATGCAAGTTACTTATATAGTAAGCCCTCACCTGTACCCCACAATTCTAAAATAAAACAAATAAAAGTAGTGGCTGAGAAGTACATGGTGGCAGTGAAGAAGAACAGATATACATGGCCCCAAGGCATATTTCAAGAAATTAAGACTGGTTCCTTGTGGTTTGTTTATAGGAGGGGGAAAAAAAAAAAAAGAAATAACAACAATCCCCTGATTTTTTTATTTGAAGCACTAGGAAGACGATTAATCTGAGATAATCTAAGAAAGGAACAGGTTCCATTTTGAATATGCAGACTTTGGAAAGCTTATTAGACTTCTAAATAAACATGTTAATTAAATTTTTGTCTCTATGAGCTGCTTGGAGAAGAGGTCAGGCAGGATTAGATAAATAAATCTGAGAATCATCAGTATATAAATTGTATTTCGGAAATAAGTCTAGAGGAATGACACAGATAGAAGAAGACATATGAGGAACAAGCTCTGACACAATCCAATATTTAGCATTCCATGGAATTCAGAAAAAAGGAGGTTATTGATGACTGGCAAGATCAGTTTCATCCAAGTGATGAGATGGGATTAAGAGTAAGTAGGGGGTGTGAAGACAGAGACAAGCAGCAGAATGGGATGGAAATGGGATGGTAGCCAGATAGGTATTATCCATCAAGATAGGGGTTGTTTTCATAGTTGTTTTTTAACAACAAAAAAGGCCCTAGAGTATGTATGCAAACATGAATAAATGCCCCAGTCAATAATGAGAAATTGATGATATTGGGACAGTATCGTACAGCTTAAGTATGGACTGACAGTGGGAGAAAGTGATTCTGTGCTAAGGTAAGGCAAGTGTCTACATGGGGATGTATCTGAGAAGCTCATGGAATGAGAGAGTGGGATCCAGAAATGGAAAATAAGCATAATCATTGGATGCAAGCACCTCCACTTAAGTACCTCCCAGAGTCAGTGAAGTGGAGCAGCAATGGGAAGTGACCATGGGACACTGGGAGGAAGCAAATCAAAGGACTTCAGTCAGAGCAATTGGGTCAAGTGAGTCCTCCCCCAACCCTATATGGGCCAAAGAACACTTTAGCAGTTTTTCCAGTGGTGTGTTGGTAAAGTGGCTTGAGAGGAAAGAAAGAAAGAGAGAAAGAGAGAGAGAGAGAGAGAGAGAGAGAGAGAGAGAGAACGGGAGAGAGGGAGAAGGGGGATGGAAGGAGAATGGAAAGAGAATGAGGGAAAGAAGGAAGAAAGAGGGGGAGAGGAGAGAAAGAAGGAAGGAAAAAAACCTTGGTTCATAGTTGGTTTCCATGGCAATATATATGATGCTAATGTTAAGCTACCAACAGATGTGTTTGAAAAACTCCTGAATATTTAATAATCACCTCGAAGGAACCAGTACTCTCAGCTCCAACCCACCACCAAAACACTGCCATTGCTCCCTTACAGCCACTTAGCCCAAGATGGGATAGAGAAGCCCAAATTCAGGAGTCAAATTTCTGACAACCTCACCCAATAACAAATAGCTCCTCTCACCAATACTGGGAGACAGGCGACAGTTAACTTAAATAGATGAACAGGGCATCTCAAATGAAAAAAGGAGCGCAAAACCCTACCTCATCAGACATGTGAGGAAACCAACACCAAGAAAAAAAACACGATCAATCCAACAACAACAACAACAACAAAAATCCTGGGAAACATAAATAACATCACAAAGAAAACTTTAAAATAAGTATACTTAATATAGGGATTAATAGCTATGTAGGCAACACTGTATTAATGGCTATGTGGGAAACTCCACTGTGGCTAGCTCCTCCTCCACTCAAAACTCCAGACTCTTGACCTCTTTACAATCAATCTACACAGCTCCATTCTGGGTCAAGCAAAAGTAATTCCTTGACTTTTTGTAGACATGAAAGTAGGTGGAAGAGAGACATTCATTAAACAAATAATAGAAGAAATTTCTCAATAATAGTAAAAAGCCTACCGATTGAAAAATTGCAACAGTTGCCAGTGAAATTGGTTTAAAAATATAAACAACTAGACAAATCCTTCTTCAAAAATTTGTTACTTCAAAGGATAAAGAAAAATCTTGCAATCTCAAGTTAGAAAAAGATTCACATTGCAACAAAGATCTCATTTGTACCAGGAAGCTAGAAGAGAGTGGAAAAGCATATGTAACTTCCTAAGAGAAAAAGGACTCAAATCCAAAAATTTAGCACCCTTTCTGAATATTATTTACCTACCAGAAAAAAAGGAGATTTGAAAACATACAAAAATGCAAAGATCATATTTCCCACATCTGAAAAAGCACTAAAGAAAAAAAAATCTTAACAGATAGACCAAAATAAAAAATAAATATTAAAAAGAAAAGGAAAGCATGGGAAGCAATGAAACTTACAGAGAGAGAGAGAGTTGGAGGAAAAGAAAAAGGGATAGAGCAAAAAATTGGAGAGAGAGACGCAGAGAGAGAGAATTGGAGAGAAAGAGATGGAGAGAGAGAGAAAAAGAGAGAAACTGAAATGGATAATGAATGGGAAAATGTAATGCAAAATTTTACTTATATATCTCAAGTTAAATCTTAATAATTATCTGAAGCAAATAAAGTTTCCTAAACTAAATTCTCAAAACACAGGCGTTGAAAGAACGATGCTAGGTGGTATGGGGCATAGTTGCTGTGTCGGTTCTTGGCTTTGCCACAGAAAAGAATTTCAGAGCAAGTTGCAAAGAGAGTTTTAAAATACAGATTATTAGAGAGAGAAAAAAAGAAAAAGACATTTTCAAGAGAGAATGTGGGCACCTTAAGGGAAAGAACATACACTTGCTCTTGGCAAAAAGCTTTATATGTTGTCAAAGTGATGATTAAGAAAATCTATTTTCTAAATTAAGATTTGTGGTCTATGTGGATTACAACACACTATTGATTACACATTTTAATTCTTATTGTTTCACTCCTGGGCTTAATTGGGTCACAAGGAACTTTTGAGACAATGGGAAAAGTTACTATTTAAGTTTTCTCTTAGAGCGCTGTGCCTCAGTGTCTCTGGTAACTCCCTATAGCCTTTATGGTCTTTGTGATTGACTGTGTCAACCACCTCTCATTCCAAGGTCGGATCTGGTATGACCGGTCAGTGTAGGTATTGCTGAAGAGTTATGTCCTGATAACATGGTGCCCAGATGCCTGACCATCTGGTTTCCTAATTATCTAAGCTATGTCTGCCTGTTAGAAACTCATCTATCTATATCTAAACTATGCTAACTGTCTTGCCTCAAGAGGAGGGAATAGGAGAGAAAGATATGAGCGAATAATAGTACTCTGAAAGTTTCAATTACGGGTATGGAGGCAGGGGGATAGAACACCATGGTGGAAGACATATTTGGTAACTTTGTTTTTTAAGTAGTTCAAAATATGTTTGAACTAGTTCTGGGAGAGGAAAGTTATTCTGAGTTAATTGAAAATGTGAAATTGAAGTTTCCATTTAAAATGGGAAAAATGAAATAAAGAGCCATTTACAAATATCATTAAAAATAAGGAAAAAGAAAAACTGTTGAGTAACAACGCAAAGCAAACAAGGCCTAAATCCAGAAAGAATAAAATATAGTATATAAGTGATTTCACCAGATATAAATTCACTGAGTTCTTTCATTAAAAGATTTTATTTCTATGCTTTTTACATAAAATATACCTTAAGCAAACTAATAAAGAAGACTGACAATGAAGAAATGAGAAAACCTAAACTCTATTCTGTCATTGTTGAATGTAAAACAATGCAACCACATTGGATAAAGGTATGGCAGTTTCACATCTAAGTATACATTAACCCAACATTCAGCAATTTCTCTCCTAGATATTCACCTAAAAGAAAGGAAAATATATGTTCAAAATGCTAGTACAAGTAAGTTCATAATAACTTTATTCTTAATAGCCAAAGACCAAAAAGAGTACAGGGGTTTATTAATAGGAGAATGGATACATAAGTTGTGATATATTCACACAATGGTATCAATCAAAACCAATACAATAAAATGGGTGCATCTCAAAAAAATGTTTCTGAGTGAATAAAACCTTACTTAAATAGTATATGCTGTATGACTTCATTTTGTTAAATTCTAGAACTGGCAAAATTAATCTGATGTTAAAATAAAATCAGAATAGTGATTGATTCCGTGGGAGTTAGGAACAAGAATGGATGAGGGAAACTCCATATGTTAATGATATGTTTTCAAATATTATCATAGGGTTTTGAGTTATACCAGTGTATACATTCAAAACTGAATTACTATATACTTAGAATTTGTACATTTGATCACATTTAAATTTGCAAAGGATAAAACTGTAAACAAACATTGAACTTTACTTAATGAGACGCATGATAAAATACTTAGGGAAAGTGACTAGAATTTGAAATTTACTTTTTAAATGCATAAAGTAACAAGACACAGATTGGTGGATGAAAAGAGGTCTAGAGAGATATGACAAAGTAATTATGGCAAAATGTGAATGGTAGAATCTAATTGTAGGTATATGGAGTTCTTTATAAACATCTTTCAATGTTGTTGTATGTTGATTCTTATGCTAACTAAACTTTTTTAAAAATCTTGTTTTAGATCTAGACCATTGTGAAAGATGAAATACTTTCCAATTCATTTTGTGAACTTAGAATACTTTCACAATCAAAAGTTGTTAAGCACAGTAAAAAAAAAAATTAAATAAAAAAATATAGCTTCAGCATACTGTTCAATTAGGTTTAGTCTAAAGTTGCTTCCTTATATACTTCAAGTTCAGCCTAATTGTCTCTTTGTACATAGTGAACTCTAACCTAACTGGGCATGTACACAGACTGTGCCTATTCTTGTGCCAATCACTGAGTTTCAGTCAATCAAAGGTAGTCAACTATTCAAACCACGTTCAAATAAGATAAACACCAAGCTGCCACCAACCCCGCTGTTGCTGTTCCTCATTTCTGCTTTCTGTATATCTCTCTCCTTTCTCTATCCATAAATCTTTGCCCATGGGACAGCATCAGAGTCTCTGAAACTATTCTGGTTCAGGGGCTGCCTGATTTGTCATGAATCATCTTTTGCTCACTTAAACTCTGTTATATATAATTTGTCTAAGGTTTTTTTCTTCTAATAATACCTATGACATAGAAGCAAACATTTTAAATAAGATACTAGCAAAAAGAATCTAGTCATGCCTCACAGAAACAATACATCTAAACAAAGTTAGGTTACTCCAGAAATGCAAGGGACATTTCAAAACCAGTAAGTCTAGTAATACAATTCATTTTATCAATGGATACTAAAAACTATTTCATTTAAAAAAGCAGCCACTCCTAATAAAAGGAAAAGAAAAGAGTTGAAATATAATTAATACTATTTACCAAGGCCTAGAAAAAATAGTAAAATCAATTAAAACTAGAAGTGGAATTTAAATGTTCAAAAATTATAATTATTACCCATCATTTTCTGTAATGTTCTACAAAATTGAATAAGATGTAAAATTAATGATTGTAGGCATAGAAATAGAAGACATAAAGCATTCTCTTATATCTAATAATGTGATTGAATACCTAGAAATCCAGACACAGTTAAGTGAAAAAACACTACAAGAAACAAAGTAATCTGGTAAACTAACTCAATTCTAGATATATAAACCAAAATCAATCTTTTCTGAGTTTAGTAATAGCGTCTAGAAATGAAAATGGGGGAAATATTTTATTCACAATAATTTTTAAGTAAAAATTAAAATCTAATATCAGACAATATCTCATTATTGACATAGCATAAAAATTTAAGGGCAATCCCTTCAGATCCCCTCCCACTGTGGGAGCTTTTCTGTCCTCTTAATGAATTCTACTTTAAAAAAATTTTTTTGATAAGAAATATATAAGCAAACACATAAATTATAAATTAATGCTAAAAAAAACCCCCAAAATTTGAAAAAAGGGAAAGACATAGCACATTGTTAGATAAAAGGTCTTACCTTTATCAAAATGTCAATTCTCCCATAAAAACAGGTACTACAATATTAACACCAAAGAATTTCAAATAAAAACCATTACATAAATGAAGATCATTTCATACTGATAAAACATATGCTTTTTATCAAGAAGCATGTTATAAACCTAATAAGTGACCTCAAAATGCAAAATTAAGTCGTAATAAGAACACAGAGAAAAATATAAAAATCTACAAACATGGTGAGAAACATAATCTAAGAAATCAAGAGATTAAGCAGACACTAAATAAGAATATTGTGGATTTGAATAACACATGTAAAAATCTTAATCTAATAAACATATATAAAGAACCCTATACCCAACAGAGAACATCTATTCCTTTCAAAAAAAACTCATGCTAGCAAATATTGACCACAAACTGTGTGTCAACAAAATCAAAAAGGTAAAAATCATACAGGTCAAATGTTATAGTACAACGCAACAACAATAACCACAAAACAATAAAATAACCAACAAAATTATCCACTTGGAAGAATTTCAGAATCATTTATATAACATTGGTTTAAAAATAAAATCAAAACAATTATCCCAAGTTTCTGTAGGTTCAGTAACTGTCTCAAAAGCTTATTGTAAAGTTCAATACTTGTTCCAAATATTTATACAACTCCTTTCTGATAATCTTAGAAAAAACTTTTAAAAAACATGCTTAGAAGTATCAACCAGAACCTCAGAAAAGATATCATACTAAATATAGATACTTCAGTTAAAATGAGGGTAAATATAAGAATATCCACTACCATCACTACTATACACTAGACTGGAAGTTCAAGCTATAGAGAAAAATTCAAAATGTTCTTGTCAAAACAATATGATTATCTACCCAAGAAATTCAAGCATGCCAGTTTTAAAAAGTAGTAAAATAAGGTGTCTAGGAAAGTCAATACATTAAAATACAAAAATCAATAGTTTTCTTATATATTAACAATGACCACTTTGGAATGTAACCCCAAAATCATTCTATTCACAATAACAATTATAAATAACCTAGGAAAAACACAACTAGAGGAGTGTAAGTCTAGATGAAGAAAAATTTTAAACATATAAAAAACTAAATAAATGGAAATATGTTTCATGTGTTTGGATGATAAAATTCTGTCACAGAAAAGTTTTGCTTAACTGTGTAGGATATGTATTTCCCAACTTTCAGGAAATAAGTGAAACTTTTCAAGCTCTTTAAGATGTGGAAGAAACAAGAGGGGAGCAGTAGTTATATTTATGCCTAAGCAAATATAAAAGGTATTAATGCTAGATGCCATTTGAGAACTGTGTATTGGCCACTTGATCTATATTTAGTACAGTTTGCAAAAAGGCACAAAAGCAGATGGAATAGAGATAGTTAGACTTCTGAGATGATGGAATTGGAGTCAGTTGGACTATGCAAGTCCCAGTATGAGTGAGTGAGTATATGGAAAATTTAGTGTATGTGTCTGTGAGTGAGTGTTCATCTTTAAGGTTTTTTTTTGGTGTTTTTTTTTTTTTTAGTTTAATGTGTCTGTGAATGTATGTGTGAGGGTTCAGTTTGAATTCCTTTTCTCTCTCTCTTTTTTCCATTGTGTATTGTGTGTGTGTATGTGTGTGTGTGTGTGTGTGTGTGTGTGTGTGTACATGCTCAGTTTTCCTGTTTTTTTCTTTTTTGTTTGTATTTTTTTCCAGTTTGTTTTGGGGTGTGTGTGTGTGTGTGTGTGTGTGTGTGTGTGTGTGTGTGTGTGTACGTGCTCAGTTTTTCTGTTTTTTTCTTTTTTGTTTGTATTTTTTTCCAATTTGTTTTGGTGTGTGTGTGTGTGTGTGTGTGTGTGTGTTTATTTTTGTTTGGAGGAACGCAAAGCATTCTATAAGAAAGATACCTGCACACACATGTTTATTGCAGCATTATTCACAATAGCAAAAACATGGAACCAACCATGCTGCCTATTGAAACTGGACTGGATTAAAAAAAAAATATGGTATATACACAATGGAATATTAAGCAGCCATAAAGAAGGACAAACATATGGACTTCACAGCAACTGAATGGATATAGAGTCTATAATACTCAATGATCTAGCACAGAAACAAAGAACTGAGTACCACATATTCTCACTCATAAGTTCACCCTGAATGTTTACCATAATACTATAAGAAGGGGATTGACTGTAGTGGAATACTGTCAGGTTGATGCGGGTGGGGGAGTGGACACAACATCAATAAGGGAAACAACTCAAACCAGGCAAAATGGCCCAAACTTTACCTATACGATGCCCACTTATATACCTAATCCTGAATTTTACTCCACATATTTAAAATAAAATATATTAAAAATTTAAAAAGAAAGAAAAGAGATAGTTAACACCAGATAAGATGATAAAATAAAGAAAAGTAAAATAGTTAAACCTTGGGACTTGAGAAGGAGGCTTAAATTCACCAAATCTGTCTTCTGTTAACTGAAGTAATTCTACTTAACTATCCATTTCGGTCCTTTCTATGGACTGTGATTTATGTTCTATTTGATTCAAAATCAAAACTGAGGCATCATGTTTCATTTTCTGAGGGAAATAAATCATTTCTCTATGTCTACTAAGCATCACTCTGTTTACAGAAAGATGAAAAAGAACAAAAAATAAACCCATACTCACTAGTCAGCATAATACTAAGGATGAATTAGACCCTAAGTTACCAGTAACATTAAGGTGCAATTGTTAAAAGGCTGAATTGTGCAGCATGGAGTTAAGGATGAATATGAAATGAAAAGAAATCATTCTGTTTTTAAGTGTGCAAAATGCTTTTATTGATATGCCCTATTCTCAAATAATTCATGCTGAATAAAAATAATATAGAAACCAAATGCTGCAAAACAGCAAATAATAACAAAGAATGAAACTATTTTTTGTCATCCTATGAATCTACAATTTCCAGATATAACAGATTCAGAAATTATTGGGCATGCTGAAAAGAGTCCTGAGAATGCTATGCACATTTGCCAAACAATCGAAACACTCCCAACAGAGAAGGGAAAAGGCAAGCAGATCTATTAAAAAACATTTTCATGACACAGAACCATTGAATCAAATGACCTTCAAGTGAATGTGAACCTTACAATAATTTCAAGTCACATTCAATATGAGGCAAAGATTTACATGAAAGAACTACCTCTAGGTGTATGAGCATACAGAGGAGGAAAATGTGCCCAGTGAAGTAGAGAACCCAAAATGCTTTGCAATATCCTGGCCATCACCCAAGCATGATGACTTCAATAGGGGAGACAGAAAGAAATGGAAAATCGGAGTTAGGAACTATCTAGCAATGAAAGAGCTGAATAAAACTGAATTCCCATATCTGCATGTCTAAATCCAGATATAATTGCTACATGAATGATCTAGAGATGAATTAGTCTCTGCATGTCAAGACCTGAATTAATCTCAATTCTGTTACCAAGTTTTATTTCTACAGGTTTTGTTTGAGGACAGCCCTTCTACCCAGTTGCCCAACCACAAATCTCAGGGACTTCTTCGAACCCATACTCGCTTCCATTATGCCCATCTTTTGCGGATTCTACTGACTTCACTACTTGGTATCCAGGCAGTCCTTTCAATCTTTATGCTAATGACATGAGGCACAGCCTTGTCAATCTCCTGCTAGGGTCACCATAACAATGTCTTAATCGATCTCTGTGTCTCCAGTGTTTCTCCCTTCAGTCTATTCTCCACACTGCGATCAAAGTAATCATTCTAAAATGCAAATCTGATCATGTCACTCCATGATAAACATCCTTCAGAAGTTGTCTGTTATCATTTGGGATGCAATCCAGACTACTTAACATGACATGGAAAGTCCTTGATTGGTCTGACTAATGTTACTTCCCTACCCATTGTTTCCCTAGGTATCCCATGCTCATCCTTTAAGATCTATGTCAAGAAATAGCTCCTCTGAAAATTAATTCATGATATCTTTATCTGAATCAGGTTGCCTAACCACAGCACCTTGCAGTTTCTTCTTAGAATGCATCTTAGTACGCTGTAATTGACCGAACATTTCCCTTCATCTCGACTACTTTGCGTTCAACTTAAAAAAAGAAGACATTGAACTTCATGTCTGCGATCCCAGCTTGAAACAACTATAGTGAGCAGTTCAAATGTTTGAGAGAGAAGGTCAATAGAAAACCAAAAAGAAAGGGAACTTATTAGACGACTCTAGGAACATTTTAGCTCTAAAATTCATCACCATGATTCCATGTCTTCAAGCCAGGCCCTCGTGTCATAAACATGTAATCACAGGGAGGGATGGGTAAACTGATGAAACCAATGATTCTCTTATGCCAAGAAAAAGTATTGCTTTTAGTTCATTGCATAAAGGTATCAAGGAAATTTTAAGGTGAGAGAAATTAGTGGTAGTATAGATTTTTAGGATTACCAAGAGAAATATGTCCCACAGTGGTGTACCGGAGAGCTGGTGTTTACCTCCCAAGCAACAGTGCCCAAAGAAGCATTTGGTCACCCTCCCATTCTGCATATAGTCATCATAAACACCAGAGAGGTGAAGCTTTCCACACGCTAGAGGACAGTCTTAGAGCAGCACTAGGTGTTCCCATGTTTTTGAAGTATCTTTTGTCTAGATTTCTTCCTCCTCCACATCAAGTTAAAACATATTTTCCCTTATTTATAGACTCCAAGGGAGAGAAGTCTAGAAATACCTCCTCTGTGATATGCCTATTGTTCTTTCACAGAATGTGTCATATGCTGTTGCTATTAGTGTTGAATGAGAGGCAGTTCTCCAAGGATCTCTTATATCTTTCATTGAGTAAAGTCATTGACAGCTTTTGTCCCAACAGTTTGTGTGTGTGTGGGGGGGGGGTGGCTTCCCTCTGAGGGGGAAGTGGGCAAGGTTTTTCTTAACCTATCTTGATAATAAAGATAATGTCTCCCACCAAGATGAAAGTTAGGCAAGTTTGCTAGCAGCCTTCTTCCTAATATTGGGAGCATCCCAAACTTGGAGCTCCTCAACTTGGACACAAGCTCATGGTGTGCACCTGGGTCACTTTACATCACCCCCATGAAAATTGATGAGGTTGGGAAAGGAACTCAAGGAAATATGAAGCTTATTTTGTTTGCTGCACCATGAGTAATAAAGTCTTTTTCTCTGACCCAGGACTCTCTTATCTTCTGCTGGTATCTATGAAACTGTAGCAGGCTTGCTTATAAAGCATTCAAATAGAGTGAAATCTCAGATACTTTGGAGTTATTAATAATGAGGGGTGTGTGTGTGTTTGTGTGTGTGTGTGTGTGTGTGTGTGTGTGTGTTTTACTGATCTGGTTTCTTCTGACCATGAATGCCTTAAAAGTAAGGACTGAGTCAGGCTCGGTGGCTCAGCCTGTAATCTCGCGCCTTGGGAGGCTGAGGTGAGTGGATTGCCTGAGCCCACAGGTTTGAGACCCACCTGGGTAACTTGGCGAGACCTCATCTCTACAATAAATCAAAAAGTAGCCGGGCGTGGTAGCGCATGCCTGTAGTTTCAGCTACTTGGAAGGCTGAGGCAAAAGGACCACCGGAGCCCAGCAGGTCGAGGCTGCAGTGGACGGGAGCGGCCACTGCACTCCAGTCTGGGCGACAGAGTGAGACTCCTACTCAAAATAAATTTTAAAAAAAGTAAAGACTGTATCTAATTCAACCAGGTATATCCAAAACCTAATCTAATTAAAATAAGAATTAGCTGAATAAAAATATAATGAGAATGTGGGTAGTTAAGAAAAGGAAAGGGGGTCAGGAAGTACCTACCACATAATTTTTAGATCTTTTTTTTATCACATCATGCAGTTTTCCATTAAGTTAAATCAATGCTATTTTTCCAAGTTTGAATAAAAATTAAACTATTGTCTACATATGTTCCTCACAGGACAAGTATGACCTTAACCCCAACTTTCACGTTGCTATTTCATCATCTTATTATATTTTAATTTGCCATACTTCGGCAAAGTAAATGCATTAATTCTCAATATCTACAACATTTTATCACAGAAAATATAAAACTATGCAAGGGTTTTGCTTGAGTGAAAAATCTGTGATTAGATATAATCCCTGATAGAAATGAGGTGTCATTCCTTCCCCTAGCCTTGGCTCAAGAGGAAGTTGGAAAATACCCTCCTTCAACACATACATAGACATACACCCCAAGGGTGCCAAAAACATGTATACACATTTTAAGAGATGTTATCTATGTATCACTTTTAGTTCGCCATCATCAGGAGTGTCTGGATGCTGATGGTAACCACTTTGAGCACCTCTTGTAATTGCAGAAGTCAAACATGACTTGTATTATTGTAGTCATCTTTTGTTAACAGTATATATTAAATATTACAACTTTAATACACTTTTTACCTTTCTTAAGTGTGTATACTTTTTGCCACCCGCTGTGTGTATTATATATAAAAATATATATGAATACATTTATATGTGTGTGTGTGTATATATATGCATATATATAAAATGTCACAAAATTATATAAGGGACAGGAGTCTCATGGAAGATGAAGAACTTGGATCATGACTCTTCTTCCCCCACCCCCACTTATCAAACCTCCATCAGCATTAAAACTTAAAATATAAAATTATGTCTATTGCAATAAAGGGCAATGATGGCTTCTAACTGAAAATCTACCATAAGAGAGAGAGGGTTTGGACCCGTGTTCCAGATGAGAATGTTGCTTCAGGATCACATTTTTGGTTAGCCTTGAAACCCATCTTTATTCAGTCATTTTTGCCCTGAGAGTACATCTGGAGAAATGACTGCATATGTGCATTTGCAATGGACTAAATGTTTGTGTTCTCCAAAATTAAGACATTGAAGCCCTGATCCACAATGTGATGGTGAGGCTTTGGAAGGTGATTAGGTCATGAGAGTAGAGCCCTCATGAATGGAATAAGTGCATTCATAAAGAGACCTCAGAGAGGTCTCTAGCCCTCTTCCTACAGTAAGAGGATCAATCAAGAACTTGACAGCCTACAATAGGCAAGAGGACTCTCAACAGAACTCAACCATAGCAGCACCCTGATCTCAGACTTCAAGCCTCCAGAAATATGAGAAATACTGTTGTTTATAAGTACTTAGTTTATGGTACTCCATTATAGCAGCCTAAACTATGAGGGCATTCAGAGAGTTAAACCATCATCACAAATAAAAAAACGGGACCCAAGTGGTTTTGCCCTAGTTCTCTCCCTTCTGAGTGTTATACTGAGGAAAGACATGTTCTCCTCACTGAGAGGAAAATTTGCAGCTGGTCAAAGCAAACAGATGGTCAGTGGTGATCGTGATGGGATAAACAAGGGTGGTCTAAGGACCAGGGGAACCGAAATTTTAAATAAGACATATCTCTGTGAATCTCCTGAGGCTCTTGAGGCTGCCTTCAGTGACTTAAGAAGCTTGGGTTCAAGCCGGGCTCGGTGGCTCAGCCTGTAATCCCATGCCTTTGGGAGGCTGAGGTGAGTGGATTGCCTGAGCCCGTGGGTTCGAGACCCGCCTGGGCAGGCGAGACCTCATCTCTACAATAAATCAAAAAATTAGCCGGGCGTGGTAGCGTGCACCTGTAGTTCCGGCTACTTGGAAGGCTGAGGCGGAAGGATCGCCGGAGCCCAGCAGGTCGAGGCTGTGGTGGCCGGAAGCGGCCACTGCACTCCAGTCTGGGCGACAGAGTGAGACTCCAACTCAAAAAAAAAAAGAAAAAAAAGAAGCTTGGGTTCCACTCAACTGGGAGCCACCTGACTGGACATACCTGGCAGGCAAACTTATCTGGATGTCAGCTTCAGGGGCAACCACGTGAAAGGCCTGAATTTCTATTTCTTTTAAAATAATGGACTCATGGTTATGTGTAAATCATCCCCAGAGAGTCTTAGAAAAAAATTGGGAAGGGGAACCTTGCTAGTCAACTGGGTGAGGTTTTAAAGTCATTGAAATTTGGTCGTAAATACAAATGCAATTCCATCTTATCTACAAGCTTGTGAAGCACCAGCGACATTTGGTAACGAAAATATCAAAGCACAAAAGATAAATTTCAGAGGAAAAGTTTACAGCATGTCCTCTGTAGAACAGACTATCTATGATGCTCTTTCATCACAGTCAGTTAAATGAGGGCTCTGGCAGTGCCGTGGCTAAGAGATAACAACAGAAAGTTGTAACACTGATATCCTCAAATGATTGGGCATATATTTGAGAACATAAACATTAAATGTTGAAAAAGAGATTCAACCTGCCCTGTGAGTCCTGCTAGCTGGCTTTCCTCCAACATATCCTCTAAGTTTATCCTAGCAAAGAAACAAAATTCTCAAGGAGCACTGTAATGGGCAAGTAGTTTTATGTTATTGTTTTATTTTATTTATTTATTCTGCCTTGACAGCCAAGCAGAGCCATTTGGAATAATAAAAATGTGAGGAATAAGTCAAGGACATGGCTTATTCTTCGTTAGTCTAAAAGGTTTCACTCTGCCACCCAGGCTGTAGAGCAGTAGCACAATCCCAGCTGAAGACTCAAGTAATCCTCCCACTTCAGCCTCCCAAGTAGCTGGGATTACAGGTGTGTGCCATGATGCCTGGGTAATTTTTGGATTTTCTGTAGAGATGAAGTTTTCCTACATTGTCCAGGCATGTCTCAAACTCCTGGGCTTAGGCAATCCTCCTGCCTCAGCCTCCCAAAATGCTGGGATTACATGCGTGAGCCAGCATACCTGGCCTATTTTACTTTTATAAAGAAAAAAAGTAATTGCTCTGAGTCCACAAGAACAGATACCTCATTCAAGACAGCTATTATAGTATAAGGGGCTCTGAGCACTTCTAACCAATGAAGCTGTTTACGGCCTATCCAAAGTTACCCTTGGTAGATACATTTCAGCAATTCATCTCTTTGAGGGAAGGTCTTGTTCTATAGAGGCAGTCAATTAATACTCAAGGTCTGTTAGTTAATAACACATTCAAGTAACTTTGTGTATTACTCTTTCTAATATGGCCACCAAGCTGTTTGGAATAATTTTTTTTTAAGTGAGGAATAAGTCAAGAACATGACTTTTTCCTTGTTACCCAAAACTTCCATTAAGAGGGAAGGAAAGAGGAGAAAGCAGTGAGGAGGTTAGGCAACTCTGGAGGTAAATTGCACAGATTTCACCTGTGACCTGACCACAAGAGCCATGCATGTTAAAAATCTAAATTCCAACCAAGGACAGTGGCTCACGTCTATCCCAGCACTTTGGGAGTCTAAGGAGGGAGGATTGCTTGAGTTCAGGAGTTCGAAACCAACCTGAGCAACATAGTGAGACCCTTTTTCTACAAAAAGAATAAAGAAATAAAAAAATGAGTCAGGTATGGTGGCACACACCATCATCTGAGCCCAGGAAGTCAAGGCTGTGGTGAAGCACGGTCCCAGCTACTGCACTCCAGCCTGGGCAACAGGGTGATACTCCTACTCAAAAAACAAAAAATTTAAACTCCTTTCTGAAGTATGAAATTTACTACCTTTCTTGAAGTGTACCTCTCACAGCTACTCAGGGAACTCTCTAAACTGCTTGGCTATGCACTGTTTGATAGAAGCCCCATGTCATCTTAATACATTAAAATGAAAATCCCTCCAAGAAGTAAAAGGTTGTTAGAGAGAGGTAAATATTCCCCTAGCATGTATGATTAACACCTCTGACTATTTTTCTTAAGTTCAAAGACTTATTATTAGAAAATTGTAACAGTGTGCAGTTAAGTGTGGCAGATGGCATATAGGAGTGAGTGGTGTGCAATTTACAGTAAACAAATTCTTTATCTTTGACGGGTCATGGGGAGAACTAAAATAGTCTCCAATTCAATCAGGGAATATGCTAGAAAGCATTGACATGCAGATTCACTAATTATAGTGAAATGTGTTAAAAAGCTACAATTATCCCAATGGAAGGAACCTTTTCCCATGAAGATTAGAAAAAACAACCAGGCGTCATGGGCTGACAGCAGGATGCCATTTGTAAATGTGCCCCCAGATTGGTTGACACCTGTTCTGAGAAGAAATTCAAATCTTCAGGGCCTTCAACTAGGCCTCCTCTGGAGAGAGGTACACTTCTTGATAGTGTGTGTAAGTATGACCTCATCAGCTGTTTTCTGTATCAAATATAGGAGAAAAAACGAACTGGCATTTCTTTCTGTCTTCAGAAAAGAAAGAGCCATGTCAGTGGGGAATGATTCCCATAATGTTCAGGAATCATTCAGCTAGTTTGGTTACCATAAATTAATGCTTCAGATATTGAGAGTCTGGTCTCCACCGTTTCTAAAAGGCAAAAAGGAGCAAGGCACAGGTTTTATAAAATGTGGGGGGGGTTTGTATTTTGTTTGTATGTGTGTGTGTTTTGTTTTGTTTTTGACTCCAGTCTCACTCTGTTACTCAGACTGGAGTGCAGACTGTCACTCAGAGTGGAGTGCGGTGGCCGCTCCCGGCCACTGCAGCCTCAACCTGCTGGGATCCGGCAATCCTTCCGCCTCAGCCTTCCAAGTAGCTGGAACTACAGGCACGCACTACCACGCCCAGCTAATTTTTTTGGATTTATTGTAGAGATGAGGTCTCGCCAAGTTGCCCAGGCGGGTCTCGAACCCACGGGCTCAGGCAATCCCAAAGCGCTTGGAGTACAGGCTGAGCCACCGAGCCCAGTCTGTTTTGTTTTGTTTTGTTTTTGAGTCAGAGTCTCACTCTGTCACCCAGGCAGCAGTACAGTGGCACAATCACTGCTGCCACAGCCTCAACCTTCTGGGCTCCGATGATCCTTCTGCCCAAACCTTTAAAGTAACTGGATCTACAGACACACACCACAATGCTAACTTTTTGATTTATTGTAGAGACAAGGTCTCACCAAGTTGCCCAGGCTGGTCTCGAACCCTGGGCTCAGGCAATCCTCTTGCCTCCCAAAGTGCTGGGATTACAGGCGTAAGCCACCACACCCAGCTATAAAATGTGTTTTTAAAAAATAGTTGTTTGGTTATATATTTTGAACTATGACCGCAAACATTTATCAGACTGCAAAATAAAGGCACAAGAATGTGCACTTGCATAAAGTATAGGAATGATTCAAATGATCTAGATGGTGTCCTACATCAAAGCATGCCATGAGGTTTACTCCTGAGACTTGTAGGGACCAAGGGAAAACTTCCCCTTTGCCCTCTGAAGTTTTGCTGAAAAAGCAATGGACAAAAGGCAGATTAATAGGAGAAAGGGCATCAAATGTGTCAATGTGTACATGTGTGTACAGGAGTTATGCAAAATATGAAAAATCAACATGGTTGACTCATAGATACCATCTTGAGGTTAGAGAAAGAATGGGGTCTTGGAGTGTGACAAGACAGGATTAGGGAGGGAGAGAAGAGAAAAGGTACCAAGAGTGATCTTGTGTATTAATAGATGAAATCTCAGTGGTAGCTGCTTTAACAAAAACTAGATGGTAGTCTGTGGTCACATTCATCTTTCCCAGATCCAGACAAGGGAGGAGCCTCAGAGGAAGCCTGGCTGCTTATTTCACAAATGCAGATTCCCCTTTATAGATGCAAATCTCCTTCATAAAAGGCAGACTCTCTGAATAGCCATCTCATGATATATCTAAGATGTATATTTTGGGGTGAAATATTTTTTATTTCCTTCAGACATAAGAACCTGCCCAGAGGTGAAATGACATGTTCTTAAATGATGACATGTGGAAATTTGATTCAAAGGCACAAGATCAGTGTACTGAAGAAGAGTTGATTTGGATAGTCCCTTAAATTCAATGGTGAGCATCAAAATATATAAAAGAAGACCTAAGATTTGAGAACAGTGCCTTATCAAACACTCTCCAGATAGGTGGAACCTAGGAAAAATTACTGGATTTGAGTCTTTATGTGTGTATGTGTGTGATGTTGTGCCTGTAACATAACCACTGCCCAAGGAAGCTCAAGTTAAGACTTAAACCTGGCAGCTGGTGTTTGGTGCACTAGTTTGCTATGAATGTCCCAAGCACCTTGGGTATGCAAGGCAAATTCTGGAATAATGGCACCCCCATTTTTAAGATGAGAGATTGACTTTTCACTTTATGTGGGAAAAGGAGAGTCCCCAATTCCTCAGAAAAATGTAACAACATGCCATTTATAAGTCTTATTCAAAAGGAGTGACCGGGAGTTGTTTGATCCCACTTGCTACTTGTCATGCTACTGGCCACAGGTTCTCTCCTGAAAGGGGTACATGGCTTTGCATTGGAGACATCCACCAAGTGAGCCTCGGAGTAATGTTTTTGTAAAAGAATTCTATTGTATAAGAAGTGGTAGAGGGGAAAAAAATGAAATTTAATTCCTTAGATTTATAACTCACAAGCACAAGAGAATTTGATTTGGGACTTTAATTGCCTTAGAGTTTGACTTAAGAATTCTGGAATTTAATTTCTTTGTAGTTTTAATCTCTGAACTTTAGTTTTTTATTTTCCCTTACAATTTGATAATAGTACAGATATTCAAATTCAGGGCACCTTTATATTGGTAGCATTTCATTAATGAAATAGCATTATGTTTTCATATAATATCACTGCATATCCTCTGGTGAGCTCTTGTAGATCACGGGTCCCAATATAATGTGAAAGGAGTCATAGAATAAGGTGACCTCTACACATTGGGTAGAGCAAAATCCTGGAATTAACTTAAACAACGTACCACTCTCACTCATTTTTAGAGCCCTCTGGACCAAAGCCTGCACTGCTCACCAGTGGCTTCCGGAGGCTCTGCAGCCTCGCCCTGTCAGAATTAAAAGAATAGTGCCAGGAAGGTAAGGGAACCATTGTGGTAAGTGGGACCCATAGCCACATCCCTGGAGACTCACAGACAAAGTGTTAAGCCAAATGGTTGAAAGGAACAAAAAGTTGGGTATGTGGTGAGTAGCTTTGTGTGGTTCCCTTGGGAGAAGTTTCTAGAAGAGGGAGTCTGCTAGGCTTCTGCACTACAGCTTCATCCTTGCTCACCACCCTGCTCACCCACCATCTGGAGGGGAAGAATTGTTAGATCAGATTTCCCAACAGGATGGAGCTTCCTAGTATGTCTCTTCAACACTGAGGACTTCGTCTCTTTTCTTACCTAGCTACCAAAACCAGTGAGTGGGAGGCAGTGATACTGGGTGGGTCTCCACCAGGGAAACATTTGCAACCCCTTTGTTCTTCTCTTTCAAGCCACATTCTCCAAACCAGCAATAAAAGGAAGGATATTTTAATTTTCATCTGCCTGACTTATGAAACTATCTCTCAAATGGTTCTATGCTCAGGCAGAGAATAAGGGGGTTATTTATTAGCCTACTCAAAGTCCTATACATTGTAATTGTCTTGGCATTTAAATTATTTTAAATATCAAAATGGGAACATTCATGCTTATGTATTTGCTCTTGGAATATCCTCTGGTTTCTAAATGCTATTTTAGAACTTTATCTTTCCAGAAAATAATGAAGGTCAACTAAACATACTTTCAGGGCTATTATAAAAGCTTCTTATATTTTTGGCATGAAACAGAGTCAAAATTCCGTGGGTATTAGATTTCTGTTGGGGAAGAAAAGTTTCGTTATAGATTAAATATATATTACATTTTTAAATTAAAAAATTTAAAAAGATTTTTTGAATCTTCAAAAGCCCCATTCCATCCCACTGGATAGCTAGAAAATCCAAGCTTCCTAAGTAGACGTGGTCTTTCTTCTGGACTAGAACCACCCCCTACCCAGCTCTCCATATGTGGGAAATTTCCTACCTTGTGAATCTTGATGAGAGGCAGTGCCTACTACCCACTCTAGGAACTGAGACATTTTTTCCCAGCCGTTTTTTTTTTTTTGCAGCTAAGTCACATGGCCTAGATTCTTCCAATAAGATATACCCATGCTAGCCTTGTCTTGGAAGCTGGGATGCAAAGGAGCAGGAGTGTGCAGAATCTATCATGTCAACTTTGGCAGTAAGGGCAGTTGTTGGCAGTTGTTGCATCCATTGGGGGTAGGGAAGGGGTTCAAACATTGTCTTTCTTGTCCAGTGTTGATCAGTGGGGCAGTTCCAGGGGCAAAACTCATTCTCAGTTGTGCTATCTTGATGGACACATTCTGCAGAATGATTTGGACTTTATCCCTGCCTATGTAGCCACTAAGTTCAGTTTTCCAGCAGTCCTAGAGATTGTGAATCTTCTAATAGCCTTTAAAAATCTCATTTCTGCTCAATTTAGCTGGAAAAGAAGAGTCTATTGCTTGAAAGGAAGAGTCCTGATGGATATCTGTTCATTTAACACAGTCTTGGTTTCCTCCAGTATGAACACTCTCTTGTCAGTTTCACACAATATTTTCTGGGCAAGTTCTCAGTGTTTTGGAGTTCTGTCCTCTTTTTTTATTCTTCAACAAAAAGGTACCCAGGTCTGCACAGTCCAATAAAGCAGCCACTAGTCACACATAAGTGGCTATCGAGTACTTGAAGTGTGGCCACTCTGAATTGAGATGTGCTGTACGTGAAATACATGCTGATTTCGAAGAGTTGGTATTTAAAAACTGCAGAGTATCTTCTTAGTAATGTTTCATATTAATTGTATGTTGACATGATACTTTGGAAATAGTGGGTTAAATAAAACATATTATTGAAATTGATTTAACTTCTTAAATACAGTTACTAGAACATTTAAAATTACAGGTATGGCTTGCATTATATATCTATTGGAAAGGCATGGGGGCAAAAGGTCATTCAGTTGTTTTAAAAAATCATTTAATAAAAATTGTGTGTTTATTCTTACATGTTTAAACTTCAGCCACCTTCAAAGTACTCTCCATTTGATGCAATACACCTATCAAGATGCTTTTCTACTGCCCAAAACAGCTTTTGAACTCATCAATTGTGATGCCTTTTAGTGCTTCTGCTGTTTTTTGTTTCACCTCTTCCCTATTGGCAAAACACTTGCTTTCTAGGGCTTTTTCATCAAGGGACACACAAAAAAGTCACTTGGGGCAAGACAGGTAAGGAATGGGAGTCATGCTGTTTGGGGTCAAAAACTTACTCAGCAAGGTATGGGTAGGTGCACTAATCACCCATCATAAATGGACAAATGCATTGAAATAAACTCCAAAAAAAAAAATTTACTGAAGTTGAACACAACCTCTCACAACAGCACTAGCTGGTATACTGATGCTGATGGGTTCCTAGAATATTTGGCTAGTGAGGGAAGCCTGTACTACAGGGAGATCTCCCTTCAAAAAATAATTCTGGTTTCTTTTGGGTCCCCTTGTATATATCATAATAATATCTGTTACCAATAATCCAAATACTTAATTCTTAAAAATAATAAAAATCCTTTATTTCCACAATATAATGTTATAACTAGATCATTTTATTACCAAGGGAAAGAAAAGAGCTAATATTTATTAAGTACCCAGGTGACTGGCATAGTGCTATGTAATCTTCTTATATAATCTCACTTAATCCTCATTGTCATACCATGAAGGAGATATTAGAATGAGGAGATATGATTGAGAAGATACACTAAGAAGTTAGGTAGTTTTTCTAAGGTTGCACATTTATAACATGGCAAAGCTAGGTCTGGAACACAGATTAGTTTATCTTCCAAGAACTCTTTTCTCATTATCCTGTGTGGTTACAATCCCCTCTCTCCCACCCTCAACCCGTTAGCCATTCAGAGAAAACTTCCAAAATACATCTATGGCCTATGGAGCAACAGAAACTCTTTGTTTTAATCTATGCATCACATTCTCTCTATTTTTCTGTTTCAGAAAATGATGGCATTTCCTGTAAATTATTTTATGACTTTATTTCAGATTGTTCCATTTCAATAACTAATAGGAACTTAAATTTATTGGAATGAGACTGTCTTACTCAACACAATTTCTGATGCAAAAGCAATTATCTATTTCTTCCTTCTTTTGGGTGTAGGTTCTCAGCTCCATTTCTACCTGAACATGTTAAAACACAGATATTTTAACTTTCTGTTTAACTTCCTGTTTTAATCAACCAATTATTTGAAATATCAGAACCTTTGAGCCAGTATAGACAATAGAATATATGATACTGTGTGATCTATCACAGAAACAAAGAACTGAGTTTCACATGTTCTCACTCATAAGTAGAACTTGAACAATTATTATAATACTATAAGAAAAGGATTGGCAGTAGTGGGAAACTGCCTGGGGAAGGTGGGGGCACACTTCATCAACAAGGGTGCTTGCATAATGGACATTTGTATATCTAAACCTGAATTGTACACCACATCTTTAAAATAAAAAATGTTTTAAAAAAGAATGTGTATAGGTAGTAAACAATTTTCAACAGGCAAGTGATAGTCTAGGAGATACAGTTTAAGTACTGATATACTGAAATCTTTGAGACATTTTGATAATTTATGGGACCATCTGGAAAGACTACTTTTTTATTAGTAGGTACCAGAATTCCAGAGTACATGAAACCAAAGATAAAAGTCCAGGAATAAATTTAATGCCACTATTTATAGATACAAAATAAACACCAAATTAAGTTCATTAACGTAACTTTTACAACCAATTTTTCCCCAAAATCTGGTTCTTTCATAGCCTCTTAACTTTTGCCAGATTAATCTGTCCCATAGACAAATGTATCCTTGCTCTTTATTGTGTGGTGACCAGAGAAGCAATAATGGGGCTGTAGAATCAAGGTCTCTGTTGAAATGTTTCATCAACAGAGGTCTTCACAACCTGAGTGCCATAATCTACATATCTCAAGGTCTAAGAGAACTGGGGTTTGAGACAGGTAGAAGTGGTATCAAAACAAGTCTTTTGAAATAATAAAATTTGGTGTATTGAATTTTCCTAAAGAGACTCATTGGGGCCTTTTAAAAACCGAACTAGATGCTATCTAAAGGGCTATAATATATGCTCAAAGGAGAGACATAAGAAATATACGCATGGTCCTATCCTAGAAAAAAGTATAAAGTAACTGTGAGGTTGATAGTAACAGACATTTGATTTTAAATGCAGGAAAGATTGCCATGAATTAAAATGATTTGAAGAGGGTAAGAGACCTTAGGCAGGGCCAGCCACAATGGCTCACACCTGTAATTTCAGAACTTTGGGAGACCAAGGCAGGAGAATTGCTTGAGCTCGGGAGTTCAAGACCAGCCTCAGCAGCATAAAGAAACCTAGTCTGTACCAAAAAATAAAAAAAGTAACCTGGCGTGGTGGTGGTGCCCATAGTCCCAGCTACTCGGGAGGCTAGAGTAGAAGGATCACCTGAGCCCAGAAGGTTGAATCTGCAATGAACCTTGATGGTGCCACTGCACTCTAGCCTTGGTGACAGAGTGAGACTCTGACTAAAAAACAAGAGGTCTTAGATTTTGGAGAACGAAAGCAAAGAGAATCTCAGGAATAAAATTCGAGGGAAGAAAGAAAAGAGCATTCTCTAGGACAGCTGGAAGATAAAGTTGGTTGGAGTACCATGTGAAAGAAATGAATGAGAAATCAGTACATCTGTGCTTTAGTTTACGTTGTGAAACATTTTGAATGGCACAATAAAGATTCCGGATATTATCCGTTCTGAGGTAATATTTTCAATTTTATGTGAAACATTGAGACCATCCGGCTTTAGTAAGATTCTGAACTAATTGTATCAGAGTGGGAGAAGGGGATGTAAGATACGTGGTAAAGCAAGCACTGACAAAACCGTGGCTCGATGTGAAAAGTAAGGATGCGAGTTGGGTCCAAGTTGGAACCGAGGTACCAAGCCTAGAAGCTTAGGAGAGGGACTTGAGTATAAATAAAAAACAGACAACATGGATATTGCAGGAGGAAGCCAATTTGGAAGAATAAGAGACTAAATTTTGTTGATGCTAAGCATGCTATCAACAAGACATCTAAGTCACACAGACTGTGGAAAAGATTGTGAAGTTTGAGTTTTCTGAGTGGCTAATTTTATCAAATTCATTAAGTGTAATATGGACAGTCAAAATCCCTGAAAAGTTGCTTATTTTTTGTTAGAATTATTTCCATGTTACTTGAATCACAGCCTGCTTCTAGCCTAAATAACATGAAGTGATTATTACAAAGTGATCATAAGTATTGCAAGTAATTGGACAAATGAATAAGCACAAGCAAAAGCAAAGAGACTATGAAAGGAGTTTATCTTTAGAAAAGATAAAAACACCAGAACTAGTTGTTTCAGTATTTTGTTCTCATCCATTGAAATTCATCCTTTGATTAGACTTAACATAATATCTCAAAACAGTTATGATTTACGTTAATCTTGACTTTTAAACAATGTAATCAACCATCCTCAAACACTCCATTTTTATTCCATATTATTTATATATCGTATAGTCTACCCAAATATGGAAAATGAGTGAGCCAATAGCGTGGTGTCTGATGCAGGATTTGTTGATTTCTTTAAAATATGTTATACATTTAACCAAGATTATTGTTAAGTCTTCTCTAAATTATTTCTATCACATGATCCTCCAATAAGAAATACAAAAGAACTTGTTTTTTAAAGATGCATTTGGAAGGGTTGGCTGTTACTTGACCATACACTCAAAAGTAATCACTTATAACAGATTGGGATCTATTTATCTTTTTGTTGTTTTGCTGTTTGTTATTTAAAATTGCCTCCAAAGGTCATTGTTCATTTTTTAATTTGTTTCGCTAGAGGCAGAGTCTCCCTATTTTGCTCAGGCTGGTCTTAAACTACTGGCCTCAAGCAATCTTCTCCCCTCAGCTTCCTGAGTAGCTAGAATTACAGGCACAAGCCACCGCACTCAGCAAGGTCATTGTTAAAAATCAAACAAGTTTGGAAATAATAGAGATTTAGGAATTTTAAAAGCATTATAACTGACTGATGCTTGATGATTCTTTATGGTACATTATAATAGGAAAGAAAATTACTTACATTTTTTTCCTTCCTAACCCATCTCGACACCACAAGTGTAATAGAGACACTACAAACTTTATTCTAGCTTGACTCACTTGGAAAAATAAAAGTGCATAAAGAAGTTCTAAGACAAATGGACTACTATTACTACAATCATCAGCTATTAGTATTATTTATAATTGCTTCTCCCTTCTAAAAGGAGTTTCTTGCCAAAGGAATCATAAAAGTTACTGATTTGCGCTTGTAGGGAGATGGATTTGTGGAGATTAATGTCTCCTTTTGTCACATCTTTTTATTTTATCCAGCAAAGTAGAGAGAAAAGCTAAACTAGGCAGAACAAATAGACGTTCTTTGACTTGTGTGACAGAAAATTCCCCCAGGTGGAAGCTTCAAACAGCTATAATAAATCTTGATTTAGAGAAATATAATATTTCATGATGGAAGATATTTTATTTCCCTAAACTGCTGTATTGCACATGCCTGTAAGAGAAGAAAGAGCAAGAAACATGGAGTTTTTATTGACTGGTTAAAAACAAGACTGATAGTTACTTAGGATATGAACAAAAAGAAGTAAACTAATTTGTGAAGACAAGATAAGGTTATAACTTGTGAGATGATCTTAGTATCTACATCGTAGGGGTTTTTTGAGGATTAAAAAAAAGCAGTGCTTGTTGTGATCGATGCCCCACTGTAGGCATTCTATCACACTACTGTCAGGGTTACTTCCATCACTACTAATATACCTCAAGCAATATAATATATTGATTAAAAGTACCCATGTTGCATTTAAATAGTTTTCATCGTACTAGCAGTCACTATTCAACTAGAAAGCATGCTATATTTTCCTATCCATTTTCACACTTGAATGTAATTTAATAGAAATCAGGATTAGTGGATTAATCATCATAAACCTATGTGGTAGTTCTTAATGGGCAAGTCTAGCTTTAATTAGCCAACCCCTCATTCTGAACCTTCAGTTTTGTTTTGTTTTTTTTTTTTTGTTTTTTTTTTTTGAGTTGGAGTCTCACTCTGTCGCCCAGACTGGAGTGCAGTGGCCGCTCCCGGCCACCGCAGCCTCGGCCTGCTGGGCTCCGGCGATCCTTCCACCTCAGCCTTCCGAGTAGCCGGAATTACAGGCATGCGCCACCACGCCCAGCTGATTTTTTTGATTTATTGTAGAGATGAGGTCTCGCTACCCAGGCGGGTCTCGAACCCGCGGGCTCAGGCAATTCACTCACCTCAGCCTCCCAAAGGCGCGGGATTACAGGCTGAGCCACCGAGCCCGGCTTTGTTTTGTTTTTTTAGCTGGAGCCTCACTCTGTCGCCCAGACTGGAGTGCAGTGGCTGCTCCTGGCCACCACAGCCTTGACCTGCTGGGCCCCGGCGATCCTTCCGCCTCAGCCTTCCAAGTAGCTGGAACTACAGGTGCGTGCTACCACACCCGGCCAATTTTTTTATTTATTGTAGAGATGAGGGCTCATCAAGTTGCCCAGGTGGGTCTTGAACCCGCGGGCTCAGGCAATCCACTCACTTCAGCCTCCCAAGGCTCGGGGTTACAGGCTGAGCCACTGAGCCCAGCTAATTTTGTTTTTTAAAAAAAAAAAAAAAACAATCAATATTTGATCCCAGGAAAGGTCCTCAGCCTGTTTAACGAGGATGGACTGAGGCCATCATCAGGTCACACCCAGGTAAAGTGGGGCAGCAGAGGTGCTCTTCAGGTGGCCAGGGAGGGATTAGACTGGAGAGGAATGGAATGCAAGCAGAAAGCACAGTCAGAAGGTTGCTGGAATAACCCAGGAATAAAATGAGAACGTGTCGATTTATGCAAATAATATGAAATGGAATGAAAAAAAAATAGAGTAATACCTAGCTTAGGCAGAAATTAATTTTTGGTAGCCCTAGTCGTTCAAAACAAAGGGAAAGACGGCCACAAAGCTCATGCACCAGCAAGTGGTCCTCAGTACTTACTCAGAGTATACCCATTGTTACTTTGCACACAGGCCATGTGATCAATCCCACGATGTAAAGAACATGGTTCTAGATGAAGAATTGTTAAAACCACACAAAAGCAGAAAAACTATTATAAAAGCAACAGTCTAGGGGCAACCCCTTCGGGTCCTCTTCCGCTGTGGGAGCTTTTCTGTCCTCTCAATAAATCCTGCTTTCTCAAAAAAAAAAAAAAAAAAAAAAGCAACAGTCTAATACCTTTGTTGTAGAAAAAAATACAGCCCCAAATGCAGCAGTGCCTCCAGGGCACATCTTAAACTAGCATCATCATAATGATGAATTTGGTTATTTTACAACTTAAGAGGGAAAAAGTGTTTTCTCCTGTATTCCTTAGTGCTAGAGAGAGTTAAGAGTGAAACAAGGCTTATTCCCAAGAAGGCAGCAGGACGGGGTGGGAGGAAGAAAGCTAAATTTCTCTGAGGACAGCCAGCCACAGGCAAGGTAATATCCAGGAGTGTAGGAGCCTCCAGAGGGGTTAGAAAGGGAATCAGAGGTCCTGGCATTGAGGCAATGTCATGTGAGCCCATGTGAAGCAATGTCATATGACTCCATGGGAAGCAACAACAATTATTTCACTGGATGACTGAAAGGATGAAGTCATGAACCTAGACTTGTATTTGTTATGTACTGCTGCATTATCTCAAAGCTCAGTGACCGAAAACAATACACGTTTATCAACCTTCAGTCACCAAGTCCAGTTCACGCCCAAAGGGACAGGGCCACACAGGGCATGTATTCCAGGAGGTGGAGATCATTGTAGGTCATCCTAGAAGCCACCAAGTACTAGCATGTGACAAGAGCTCAATATATACTCACGCCATTACTATTATCATCTGGAAAAATCACAAAACTACTCTTTATTTACTGCTACTGGATAAATGAGGTACTACTGTGCTCAAGCTTTAAATCATGACCCAAAGAATAAATTAAAAAATGGGAAATACCCATGTATGCAACCCAAGCCACCAAATTTTAATCCAGCAAATTATATCTGAATACACAATATTGGAAATCATGTGTATCAGGAAAGGGAGGACTGTCGAAAGTAAAAGGTGATGGAGGGGGCACGTATCCACTATGAAGGTTTGCAGAAAGCGGCCCTCCCTCACCATAACTGCTAGAGTCTTCCCCTCAGCAATGCAGCCCCCTGAGTTAAGTAATGCTCTGCTATATCTACTCTGTGGTGGATCATATGGTGATGTGAGAAAAAGGGGGAAGAAAGTATCCGTCACTTCAGGAATTGGCAGAATGCTTAGACAGCAACTTTTGTCAATCAAATCATATTTCCTTCAAATTATTTGAATACGAGCTACAGGAATAAAAACAAAAGAGGAATTAGAAGATTTTGATGGTCCAAACCCTGAGCTGAAAGAGCTCTCTAGTCTTTGCCAAGAAAATATCATCCTCAAAAGTGGTCAAAAGTGGGTCGCTACCACTGTTGTAAACATGCGGAGCCCTCGGAGGACAGCAACCTTGGATGCTGCGGCCACCCTGAAACTGACAAGTTCTCATCCATTACACTCTAAATGTGTCTTCGTCCCCAACCCACCCACAGCAAGATGTCCTAAGACAGCTGCTAATTTAAAGGCAGAATTAATTATAAGTGCCTCAGTGACAGATGCTCTGCGTTTGGGCTCCAACTGCAAGAGACTCTGTGTTCCGGGCACGGCGCTGGTATTCTCCACTACAGAGCCTGCACAGTGACTGCCGTATAACTTGGTGGGTGGCTGGATTGCCACCTGTTTGGGCAAACTACTGTGACTTAGCCTAGTTTTCTGATTGCCCCAGCTTGTCGCTCCTCTAGCTGGTCCTCTCCTTTTCCTGTGGCTAAAGCACAGTCTTATTTGTACCACCCTGCCAAGAAACACAGGAGAAAGGGGGATCCAGACCAGGGGATTTTTTCCCACACTCCTTTCTCTAGAAGTCAGGCAAGGAACTTCAGACAACAAAGCACTGAGCCTGCAAGGACTGTCATTTGTCTCTTTGGAACTGGTTCCAGCCTCAAGAGTGAACCGCTAAGATATTATTCCTCATGCTAGAGAATAATCCTGGAATTTTGTTATATTCATCTAAAAAGTAATATTTTCACATCTTACAAAAACTGGAAATACAGAACATTTGGAAAAAGAAAATAATGGAAATACATTTTCTGTCCTGTTCAATGAATTATTTTAAAGAGTCTTCCATGCCCTCTCTTTAGTAGAATCTACATGTGTGAAGACGCCTCTCCACTCCAATCTTTTGCTCACATCCTAACAGAAATTAAACAATGCTTTGACATCATTTATCCCTTCCTGACCTCTCTGGTAAAGGTTTCCCTTCCTCTGGCTCTTTTGACTCTGACTACTGAGTGAGAGAGAGCCAAGTGTCTCTGTCCTTCTGTACTGCTGAGTTGAGTCACCAGTGCACCAATTGCACTCTGACCCACAGAACTACAGGTCATTCATGTCATACCTGTGCTCTGAGACCTAGCTGCCCCTCGTGTTACTCATGTTGCACCCATGGGATCTACTCTCTGCCTTCATGAAATCCAACCTTAAATCGCTTATCTCCTAAATGTAGGATAAATTTTCTCAATTTCTGTTCAAAATCGGGGATATAGGAATTATCCTGGTAATCAGGAATATCTGATTCATCATCTACCCCACCCACCACTGCTATTTTGTTCTACTAAATCACCATTCTTTTTATATAACCCTTTGCCAAACTGTCTTTAATGACTTCCTTTTTCCTATAAGAATAAGTGCCAGTTTGGATTTGAGCTCCTACACTGTAGAGACCCAGTATTGAAATTAAGGTCACCAGATTAAGCAAATAAAAATAGAGGACTTCACCTGGCAACCCTAATTGAAGGGTAACCAACTGTAAACATAAGATTATACTACTCCCAAGTCTTACAGTTGCCAAAATTACAACTATTTAAATTCTAAACAATCAGTACAGCACTGACACTGACCAGTCATAGTGGATGCAGATGGTCAACAAGTGAAAGACTGAACTAATGCATCGTCATAACATAACAGTCATGGCTACTTCCCAACTCATACTGCCATCCTAAAATAAATACCCACGGCCCTCTTCATCCCTCCAAATATGACTCATCTTTCAAACATTTCTTAATGTTAGCTTCCACTATAAAACTTTCTAAACTAACTAAAATAGTGTGAGTTTGGTAAAAGTAAAGTGAGTTTGGTATTGGAAGTCAAGTTCATCATTCACTTTATCTGAATTTCTCTAGCAAGTACTGCCTATGTGACTTGTCTTGCAAGACCCGTTAGAAGACAACTAACACTTCATGGGTCTTTGGTATCTCTGCATGTCTTTTGAGCAGAGACTTTTGTTCAGGATTGTCTTTCCCAGGATGTTTCTACACCAAACAGTTCTGGAAGATATAGTGTCTCCTTCTATACCAAAGGGCAGGCATGCATACTACCTGTTACAAAATTGTCAGGTTCCCAAAACATAGTGTCCCCCTCCTGTAACAAAATCCCAAGAGTGAGCAGGTATTTATCTGGCCTATCTGTATCATGTCTGTGGAACTGAGAAACAAGGGACACTGACTTCAGTATGCTAATGCTGTTCTGTAGGCAATGAAGTCTTCATTCTCTGACCTAAGAGGCTTGTGTCTTACCCCAGCATATGTGAAATTGTGATGGATCTACTTATAAGTTTGCAAATAAGGATAAATCTCAGACCCTTCACAGTTCTTGATACTGCCATGCTACTTAAATGTTTCACACATACAAATCTAATACCTCCAACTAGATTACACTTAATTAACTATACCTTTCATTCAGTGCGTAGTTTTGTACACAGTGACAGCTCCACAAATATCTCATTTAATGATAGCTTGAAATATTTTGAGAAGCAAAACAAAAAAGTAGAAAGGGAAAGAGATTATAGAAGATGTTTAGGAAAGCCTATATTAAGCAAAGAAGACATTTTTTTTCTGAGTTGAGATCTCACTCGCTGTTGCCCAGGCTGGAGTTCAGTGGCACGATCACAGCTCACCACAGCCTTGACATCCTGAGCTCAGGCGATCCTTCCACCTCAGTAGCTGGTACTACAGGTGTGTGCCACCACACCCAGATAATTTTTTAATTTTTTTGTAGAGACAAAGTCTTGCTATGTTGCCTAGGCTGGTCTCAAACTCCTGGGCTCAGACAATCCTCCCACCTTAGCTTCCCAAAATGGGGGATTACCAACATAAACCACTGTGCTTGGCCCAAAGGAGTTTTTCTTGAGAAAATGGGCACTTACTTCAAGTTAAGAATAAGGCTAAACTCGGACTGCGAGGGAAAGATCTAGACAAAGTGAAAGACTCAGTGATAACCCATCTCTGAATCTGGTTTGCAAATAGCCTGCGCCATTTTCATCCTCACCACCACTAACAATTTATTTACCTCTCCTGAATGCCTACTTTATGGCCAAGAAAGAGATCAACTGCCATGGTGGCCAAGCAGTTGGATGGCAGGAATTAGAAAGGCAGCCACACAGAGCTTCAGGGAGCCATGAACTGAGGCAAACGAGCCGGAGTTATCAATCATCTGGCTGTGGGCCTCCAAACAGCTTGGACCACTCAGGCATGAGCAAGAAGCCTGCACAATGACCTTATGCAGGAGCTACCATAGAGCACAGCCTTCAAGTAGATAGTCCCACACCAGGGCCCTGTGCAACAACATGGGAAGTAGACCTGGGAACTAGAAGAATGACCTGAAGCCAGCTGTACTTATTTAGAAAGTGAGGTTTGTAGCACTGCTCAGCCCACAAGTTCTAGTAAAAGTACTTAAATTATGACTGAACTGACTTCTCCAACACTCTACAGGTGATCTGTGGAAAATATGCAATCTCTGGCTGGGCTCAGTGGCTCCCAATACTTTGGGATGCCAAGGCAAGAGGATCACTCAAGCCCAGGAGTCTGAGGCCAGCCTGGCCAACATAGTAAGAGTCATATCTATTTTTTTTTTTAATTAAGTAGCCTCTGTCATTAAAATAAATAAATAAATAATTTTTTAAAGTGGAGTAAATTTTTAAGTGGTAAAGTCAAAATTTGGAAATCAAAACCCTTCTTGACCAGAAACTTTAAATTCCAAATAGGCACAAGAATATGAACTAAATGTGAAAATGTTTTAGCTTTCTTCCTTGACTTTTTTTTTCAGAAGACAATCTGGGATGCCTTCATGCTGAGTCTCATCACCCATCAGAACATTTAAATTAAAAACATCTGACAGACAAACTTGGGTCATGAATTCATTTTCATAATGTTCAAATATCCACATCAAGGCCCTCTGCCTGACAAATGGGCTTTTTAAAATAAGCATATTATAAACCAGTAGGAGTCATTTTGCTAGCTACATTTTCATGAAAGGATCAGATATTAGAAGATTCCCAGGTCATTGCAATCAACTGCAATTTAAACTTTTTTTTTTTTGGTTTGTCAGCGTTTAGAAATGGGCTATCATGACTTCCAAATGGGACCAAAAATGGCAGGAAAAAAAGCACTGTAACATGATATTTTTCCTATATCTTCAAGTCCCTTATCTTTTTTTTTTTTAAGTTGGAGTCTTACTCCATCGCCTAGACTGGAGTGCAGTGGCATTCTCACAGCCACTCCAGCATCTACCTAATGGGCTCAGGCGATCCTTCCACCTCAGCCTTCCAGGTAGCTGGACAGGCGCATGCTACCACATACAGCTAATTTTTCTATTTATTATAGAGATGAGGTCTCACCAAGTTGCCCAGGCTGGTCTTGAATCAGTGGAAGTCCCTTATCTTAAAACCTAACTAAAGCAAAAAAAAGGTGATTAAGATAACAGGTTTGTAAAACATATATAGTACAGGGTTTTTTTCTCTTCCTTTTGGCAAGGTCTACAACTTGAAAATCATCCAAGTCTTTCTTGCCCACTTCCTCCCTAACCTCAGTCAGACTCCCACTCCCAAGCTCATATTTAGCTGCCAATGCTCCAGACTTTACCCTGGGGCCATTCTCTAGGTCTCTCTGTTCCTTCACCAATCCTCAACCCCAGACTTCAAGGGTGTAACCATACCCCATCATGAATAGTTCCATGGTGTGGGAAAATGCCAATTTCACACATTATTCTTCTGAATCCTAAAAAATGCACTTCATCATTGACTTCCTAAGAATGATTTCCTTAATGCCCGAAGATTTTTCTAATTTTACCTCACCTAGTACTCGACATATAACATGTGCTTAATCAATGGTTTTTTAAAAATGAACTGAACCAATTATGATCATTTTTGGCAGATTGAAAAAGAAGATATTCTAGTTCACAAACATTTTGCATAACATAGACACAGGACATAATAGACACTGACTGATCAATCTTGTAGAGAAAGAGTGAGACTGTACATGGTTGAATACAACCAAACATTAGGTCAAATACTCGATTCAATAATTCATCATACAAGCAAATGTGAGCCACTTGATATTCATTATCATTTCTTCAGTCCAGATAACAAAATCATGATAATAACCATGCAAAAGACAATTTTAAGCACTTACTATGCATCACATATTGTGGTCATCGTATTGTATACATTGCCTCTGTACTGGGCTACACCTCATATACCAGTCAGGATATATGAGTTTATGCTACAAAAGCAAACAGCTCTAATATATCAGTGGCTTAAAGCAAAGACTTATCTCTGGCTCACATCATACAACCAAGTAGGGACCAGCTAGATCTAACAAGGGTAGCATGTCAACCCTTGATTCAACAATACCCAAGACAGGAGAAAGGATATGGCAACTTATATACTGGTTGAAAAGGCTTTTATCTGGAAAAGATGCACAGCACTTCAAAATAACTTTTAATCTTTGAAAATCACTACAAAAATTGAGTATATAATACAACCTAGAAAGTTTTCAAAATAAAGTTCTTAAAATGACAACAAAGAATTAACGTAAATCAACTGGACTGCTCAATAGCTAATATGATATATTCAAATTATAAAGACAGCAAAATGTAACAGCTCATTTAATCCTCAGAATAGTATCTTAAGGTAGCTACTAATACTATCTCCATTTGACTGCTGAGATTACTGAGGAAACAATAGGTTAATTAACTTGCCCAAGGACACACAGCTGTTAAGTTGTAGACCTGAAATTTGAACTTGAACATTCTGGTTACAGAGTCTTTGTTCTGAACCTCTGTCATCCTAAACCACTGCACTATGTGTGAGAACTTTATTTATCTATTAAATGTAAGTATGAATAAATATACACAACAATGTATAGTTAATGAACAGTTCCTGTCTGATTTTAATGTTTAGTTTCTTCTGCAATGTGTGACTAAAGGAAATGGCCCTGGCTCATCTTGTCTATTTTATTTTGTCTATCATTCTCTATAAGTTCCTGCAGGGCAGAGATCAGGCCAGCATTCAATACCATGCTAGCAATATAATTAATGTTTAATAAATATTTGTGAAGCAAAATGAATAAATGTGATTTATCCATTGTTTCTGATTTATCACTTAGTGATTCACAACATCTAAACTAGAAAGTGTTTTCATTAAAATTTTTAAATGTTTTTTATACACATTTTTAAAAATCTGTGAATTCCTGGTCTGCAGAGTTCACATATGGTCTTTATCAAGTGTTAATTTCTTTAATGCACTCTGCAAAATTTTGGGCATGTGTTTTGCCCAAGATATGGGTTTTTGGTATCTATCACATTGTTAAATTATGTTTGGCCTACAGCTGTCTTCTTACATATTTTAAATTCAGCCTATGGGTCTCTTTGTGCAAAGTGAGCAGCATGTGTCAACAGACTAATCTACCCATACCAATCATCAAGTTTCAGCCAATCAAAGGCAGCCAACTGTTTAAACCAGGTTTAAATAAGACAAATACTGAGCTATAACCAATCCAGCTGTTTCTGTACCTCACTTCCATGTTCTATAGGTCACTTTCCTTTTTCTGCCCAGAAATCTATCACGTGGCTGTGGTGGAATCACTCTGAACCTATCCTCTTTCAGGAGGCTGCCTGATTCGTGAATCATTCTTTGCTCAATTAAACTCTGTCAAATTTAACTTATCTTAGGTTTTTCTTTTAACAGCATGAATATTCTCCTGCTCTCCCCCATGCTATTTAGCCACTTGGTACCACATCCTGGGACCTCCCTGTGTCACTTCCAGCATCCAAGCAGAAGGCTCTCCCTTCCACCCCATCACAGTGAATTCCACAAGGCCTGCACATGCCTTCCCCACTGTCGAGAACTCAGACTGGGAGATTATAGACACAGTTCAGTGAAATTTGATACCAAGCATAAGATTCACAAAATTCACCATTTCACCTAGAAATGTACACTGGAAATTATTTTTCCTTTGATCACTGATTGCAACAAAATAGGTAGAAGTCAGGCACAAGGAGAAAAAACAGGAAGAAGACTACAGGATAGACGATTAAACTCTAAGGACTTGTCCATATCAGGAGAAAGACTGTCATGACTCCGTTTTTGGCTGTTACGTTAAGTACCTAGTTTCCCATATGAACTCTGCTTTACATACAAACAGGAAACACTTAAAGAATTTGAAAGAAGCCACTGGCCTAAAAGAGAATTCTTTGATCTGTGTTTCCTTATTTAGTTTTTCTCAAAATTTTTATATATTCTTGACATTAAATGGCTTCTTTGATCAAACTGACTAGAAGAAAAGTGGGTCTAAGACAATTGAATCAATTTCTTTCTGCAGACTGCTCAAGTACTTTTCAAAGCAGACAAATATGTAAATGTGAAGTTCTAGGGTGGGTATCTTATGTTCATTATAGGTTCCCATCTTTGTACATCACCCCATAGGCTATGTTTTTGAATGTTCATTTTGCAATAGGAAATGAATCTCTGTAGAGCCATGCCTGATAAGTAATTTCTTTCTTTCAAATTCATGGCTGCGGACTTAAATTTTTCCAAAGCCCTTGTGTTTAAAGATGTATGTGTCAAATAAACATGCCATTTTAACACTCAGTCCTTCTAAGCACACACTGCATTTATATACACACACACACACAGAGAGAGAGAGAGAGAGAGAGAGAGAGAGAGTGACAGAGAGAGAGTAAACCTCATTCTCTTGTTCTGGGAATTAATCATTCAATATTTTACAGTGTCTCACTTGGTGAGACGTTTCCATGAGTTGGGAGCTCACCTTTCACTAATGAGTGCACCAGGAATGACTAGCAGGACCATTTCTCAGTCTGTAAGATTCAGCAGTGTGGGTAAAACTCATGCTCTCTTTCATCATCCTCCCTCCCTTTTGATTACTTGAGTCAGAAAAGTCAAGTTTAACTTCTATAACTACCACTGACTCACTGAGCACATTGGGCAAATAACTTAACCCTTGTGAGTCACCATGTCCTCACCTATAAACTCAGAAAGACAGTATTACTCTTGCAGAGTACTGATGAGATTAAAAAAAAATTTGTCATATAGAGCTAGCACAACTCATTACCAGAAAGGACTCTAGAATGCCACCTGCCTTTATACTGCCACTTCTTCCATACCTCCCTCCCATCTCACCATCTAATTTCTTTAAATTATTTTGTACCAAAAAAACTCCAAAACATACTTTGTATTCTTTCTAAATCATTTAATCAATTTCTAAATTATCCATATAATTGGTGTAGTATAGTTCTCTTAAGAGGCAATGAAACTAGAAGGGAAAACCAGAGATTCCACTGTGCTATGGTTGGATACATATATCCAGCAATTCTCAGTTTTTAATGCTTCTAACCATAACAAAAGATGCAATGCTTTCTTCACTGAGCATATTGCAGAAGAGCTTTGTGAAAAGTCTTTGAATGTGACATTTCAATAGAGAACATTTACTTTATGTTGACTTATGTATTCATATGCTATCTAAAAGCAAAAACTGAGGTAAGCAATTTCACATTAGATATTTCTTGTCACAAACTGGAACTTTCTTTAAATGTGAAATTTGGGTTAAATAAACTATTTAAGAGAATGTATGTAATGGGCATGATAAACAAAGAAGATAAAGCTTTATCGTTATTGTAATTATTAAAAATTAAAGCACAAAAATGTGCATACTTTGATTTTGAGATCTCATTCAGACTGTGTCTCCTTGCCCAAAAGAAACTGAATCAGGATGAAAATTCTAGTCTGTCTGCTTCAACTCAACAAATCAGACATTTCTCTGATTAACTCCAACATAGAATAATCAATCATAGATTATTTTCTAAACCTCCTTCTGCTTCGTGGTGTATTGCTAGTACAGTTTCAGAAAATGCTAAATTTGTTCTCCATTAGTAAAACAATTTTCTTTTTTTTATGGTCTTTCAGCATGATTGGGTCATTTTTATTTTATTTTATTTTATTTTTTAATTTTTTTTATCTGAGAAGGATTTTTTTTTTTTAATTGTGAAGTTGTGGGTAACAGTTAAGGGTTAGGTATACAATTACGTTTCATTCAGGCACCCTGTTGATATGGGGTGTTTCCCCGTTCCCAGACAGATATTTGCTACTGTTAATCCCATCTCCCTCCCCCCACAACAATTTTCTTTTTAAAAAGTATCTTGCTCCTTAAATTGTCATTTTAAAAATATTAATACTCTTCCTTATTTCTTAAGCAGTAGAAAATGTGTTTTTTCCAACAAATGTAGGCTACCTACAATGCTTTAGAACTAGAATTTTTAATCCAAATATGCCTAAGAGAAAAATAATTTTTACTTTGCGATTTATGCAGAGGAATAACCTAAATGTTTATTCCAGAGGAACTTCGTGGATCTGCCTGTTGTTCATTTACCACTGGCATTGTTCGCACATGGCATTCCCCCTTATCCCACCCAAATAGCAGCAACCCTCTCTCCACTTCCTGGTCAGAATCAATCACCCTAGCCAAATATTTTAACCCTTCTCCTAGTTACCGGAGAAGCATGAATTGGGCAGGTGACAATAGCTAATCAGTTTAATCAAACAGTTGGTATCTTCAGAAGCATTCCCCCACTTAAAGCTAAATTCAGAAACCAGAATCTTAAGGGAAAAAAGTTAAAATGTTATGAGTCACTTAAAATAGTGAAAGCAACCATCTTTGATACAGGGTCCATGAATTCCAGTTATGTAAGAAATAGCACCGTATGTTAGTAGTTGAATCACAATGGATGTTGTAGAGTATAAGGAGAGATTTTACCCCAGCTGGGATCCTACTATGTATAATACTCCAGCTACTTCAGGATAATAGGATAGTAGGGCAGTCCCTATCATCCAATCCATTAGCAAACAATACCAAGAAATCCCTTGGGCAGCATCCCACTTCCTTTCTTCTGTCACTCTAACATGAGTTCCTTAGGAGGAAGCAATGTTCTGCAGGATATCATGCAATAAACCACATCCAGTAAATTCTTGGAAGGGTTGGGTAAGACACAGGGCTAGCAAGAACTTGACGCAGAATGAAAACCAATCTCAACCCAGAGTGTTTATCTATCCCAATGAGAACACACTACTGCATTCTCCAAGTCCAATAAAAATAAACTGTTACAAGTTGGATGGGTCTGTCCTGGGTTAGTGTCAGTTCTGGAATTTAGTGTTGGACTCTCTAATCCCAGGAGGGTACTAAACAATTATAGAAACTAAGTTCCTAATTATAGTATGGAAAAATACACGTTGGGCTCATGCCTAGCCCTGTCCCTGATGTCATAATCACTTTCTCCATTCACTTATTTGTTCTCTTCAAAGGAGCTTTCATTTTTTATTATTTTCACTTCCTTGCCTCCAATTTACTCTTTTTTTTTTTTTTAGATTGGACAGTATAGTTTATTTAGAAAGTAAATTGGAGAGAGAGAGAGAGAAAAGGGTTATCTACCTCCCCAAGACTGGAGAGGGAACCAGAGCTTACAGAGGAACGTAGTCTGGCCAGAGCTTTACAAAAGCAGTGGCCCCAATTTACTCTTGTACTTGATCCAACCTGGCATTCATCCTCATGACTGGACTGAAGTAGCCCTTTTTAAGGTAAATATAAACCTCCATTTGACCAAATTCAATAATTAGTAATCAATCCACATCCAGCTCAACACTCCTCAAGTCTCTCCTTCAAAATTTGCTTATTTTGGCCTCTGGGATCCCACTTCCTCCTTTTCCTTCCTACTTCCTGTTAGGATCTGGATAGGGTGAGGGTGGAGTGCTGGAGGGGTGAGGGGAGACACGGCACTGGTAACCCAGAGATTCGAGTAATGCAAAGAATTGCAAACACAAAATGGTTAAAAAAGAAAAGCTTATTTAAAAGTAAATTAAAGAGAGAAAGAGAAGGGAATAAGATTTACCTCCCCAAGGTTGGGGAGGGGACCAAATCCAGGAAGCATGGCGACAGCCATAGCTCAAAGAGCACATGGCCACACCAGAGTCCAGCAAGGCAATGGCCACTGGTTGCTTGTGACTGAGTCCTTTTAACCATTCCCCTAGATAGGGGAAGATCATTAAGGTGGTTGGGTGGTGGTCTGCTTCCACATCATCATGAAGGAGCAGGCAAGCACAGGTACCGAGATCAGGTGATGGACAGCAGGCAGATGGGTAGGTTGGTCACATGATTGCTGCCATGGTGGGGTTTATTTGTGTCACATAGGTCACAAAGGGCTGATTAGGTTAATTTGGGGAGTTTGGGCCCAGAGGGGTTTTTTCCTGCAAGAGACTTGTTAAACATTTGCAATTCACAAATTTCTTAACTAAAGGTGTTTGTATTATTACTTTTATGACTTTGGCCAGCCAAAGGTTGATCTTTGATGTCAGCCTTGACAAGGAACCTAAAGGTTTACTAGAGATTATAATGCTAAATCATGAATTGAAAGGTTGGGTGGTCCTGATCTTGCATCTGATAGAGACTTGCCAGGAGAAGGGGACACAGGATAGGCTGCTGCTTGTTTTGCAGTAATCTTTTCACTTCTCTCTTCCTCCTTCCTCTTTGCTAGACCCTTCTCACCCCCAACCTCTAATCAGTGGAGTTCTCCAGGACTTGGTCTTTAGATTTTTTTTCCCTATCTACACTCCCTTTGGAGATGATGTCATCCAATCTCTTGGTTTTACATTTCTTCTATATTCTAGGGATTCTTGCATTTATATTATCAGTTAAAATCTTCTCCTTAAATTCATCACCCATATAACCAATGGCCTACTCAATATCTCCATGTATCTGATAGGAATCTCAAAACGAATATATCCAAAAAAATTATTTCTCCTTACCCCACAGTCTGTGTCTCATAAAGTCCTCCTCAACACAGTAGATGTCAACTTTATTCTTTCCATTGCTCAGACCAAAAGCTTTGGAGTCATCTTTGACACCTTTCTTTTTCTCATACCCCTAACCAATCCATTAGCAAATTCTGTCACCTTCAAAATATACATATATCCAGAATTCAACCACTTCTTATACCTTCTTCACAATCACCATAATTCATCTTCTCTTCTCTGGACCACTGAATGGCTTCTTAATCTCTTTTCTTCTTTCACACTCATGCCTATAGTCTATTCCCTACTCAGCCTTCCAAATGAGATCCTTTTAAAACATAAGTTCTATCATGTTTTGAATGAAACTTATTTCCCAGCACATTTAGAATGAAATCCAAAGTCTTTTTCATGGTCTCTAAAACTGTACACAATCAGGCCTCTGCCTCCTCCTCTTGTTCCCTTGCTTGCTTGCTTGACCTCCTTGCTGTTTCTTGTCCAGGCAAAGCAAGGTCTACTGCCATTCCATTCACCCCTTATTATTTTACAATTTCCTAAACAACATGTAAAATATCAGCTCATTACTCTCTACCCCCAATTTAATTGCCAGGCAGATAAGATAGCACATTCTTTGAGTGACAACTTAGGTCATTTCATCCCCTGGTCCTGTGGTCTCTACTGAACCAGTTCCAAATTAGAACTGCTTTTCCAAATGAGTATAGTTACTTGCCTGAAGGGAATTATTTTGCTTCTAACATTCAGGGCCTTTTGTTACAGATTCTTATCTTAGAGTTTGACTTAGGTTCACTCAGCTTCCCAGTCTGCCACAGATGCTTTAATCATCACTAGATCTGCTAGATCATTAAAGCAGAGTGGCACAGCTGCTTGCATGGGCCAGTTAAAGAGCTTTTCTCTTGCTCTGGAAATCTTCAGGTTGTGAGAACACATGCAAATACACAGATGTAAAATATGTTAACCCTAACACACACACACACACACACACACACACACACACACACACACACACAC